>NW_015390835.1:29058-31836 GCF_001527695.2 Protobothrops mucrosquamatus | reverse complement strand
AGGTCCCTTCCAACTTTATTATTGTTAAAGGTTGCTCATCAGAATAATACCAGAATGAAGTCAGTTGATGCCTGAGCTCCTCATAATCTGATTTTCTGACACTTAACAAGGAATTGCTTTTGAAAACAACTCAGAAGGCCAATTGGTACCAAACACAGCAGCCCATCTGCTAAGGGGGAGGCAAAGAAAATTAGTCGAATTAAAGCTATCATTTGATGGAGGCATCCAGGGCCAAAAAGCTTCTGAGCTCAATTCAAGATGCTGGCTTTAATTTAAAATGCCCTACATGGCTCAGCATGCATGATGCTGCTGGATCTGATCCACCCTCCCCAACATTTTTTTTTGTTATTGCCTATTCCATATTTTGATTCTAAGCAATTATATATTATTCAGAACTGACAAGAAGGAAGGAAGGGAGGGAGGGAGGGAGGGAAGACAGAAAGAAAAAGAAAGAAAGAAAGAAAGAAAGAAAGAAAGAAAGAAAGAAAGAAAGAAAGAAAGAAAGAAAGAAAGGAGGAAGGGAGGAGGGAAGGAAAGACAAAAGGAAGGAAGGAAGGAAGGAAGGAAGGAAGGAAGAAAGAAAGAGGAAAGAAGGAAGAAAGGAGGGAAGGGAGGAAGGGAGGGACTAAATGACCTCCAAGGTCCCTTACTACTACTACTACTACTACTACTACTACTACTACTACTACTACTACTATTATTATTATTATTATTATTATTATTATTATTATTATTATTAGGATAGAGGAAGAAAGGCAGGAAGGCAGGAAGGGAGGGAGGGAAGGAAAGATAAAGAAAGAAAGAAAGAAAGAAAGAAAGAAAGAAAGAAAGAAAGAAAGAAAGAAAGAAAGAAAGAAAGAAAGAAAGAAAGAAAGAAAGAAAGAAAGAAGGGGATGGATGGATGGATGGATGGATGGATGGATGGATAGAAGGAAGGAAGGAAGGAATGGAATGGAATGGAATGGAAAGGAATGGAAGGAAGGACGCCTTTAAGAAGAGAGCATCTAAAATGGTATAGGGTCTCCTGCTTGAGCAAGGGGTTGGACTAGAAGACCTCCAAGGTCCCTTCCAACTCTGTCATTCTGGAAATTAAGCAGTGGAACAGTTTGCCTCCAGAAGTTGTGGGTGCTCCATCACTGGAGACTTTTAAACAGAGAGCCATTTATCTGGAAGGGTATAGGGTTTCCTGCTTGAGCAGGGGGTTGGACTAGAAGACCTCCCAGGTCCCTTCCAACTCTGATGGTGTTCTGTGCTCTGTCAATGAAAAAAAAACAAAAAACGTTGCATCTAAATTTAAGCCATTCTGTAGCATCTCACTCTACTTCTGTTGTTATAAGACCCTGCTGATTAGCATTCAATCTTCACTTAATGAAGCTGGCACATCCTGAACACCGCACTGCCGGGGTCTTGTCACGTTTGAGAACCTGTTGGATATCAAATATTTGTCAACTGTCTGCATTAAGTTTTGATCCACATGGCATACGATAAATCTCACCCGCCACCCTGCAGTGTCTCGTTTTATCTCCTGGCTGTTGCTATCCCTGCATTTTAAACTCACTGTTTGTCACATACTCTTGCTGTTCTCTGCCCTGATGTGAGGTTTGCTTCTCTTTGATTGATTTGCCAATCCCTTCGCAAGGATTGAAGCTTCTGGGATGAGAAGTGAAATGTTTCCAAAAAAAAAAATAATTCAATTTCCTGATATTATAGTTGATAAGTATTTGAAGGTGTAAACTTTTTTCAAGGGCTTTAAAAGATGTTTTATAGATGTAGATTGATGAAGTGATAGAATATATTTTTTAAAAATAGAACTGTATCTGTTGGACTTATATTATTATTTTAAATATGATAACTATGTTGTAATAGAGAGAGAGGAAGAGCTATTTTGTGATAGGGAAAAAATCAGTCTCAATGAATGACCTATTATTAAGGATACCTGAAATCCCAACTATATGTTTACTAAAACGTAATTGGAGTATGACAGCTGTAATTAGTAAAGCTTAAAAACAGGATATAGATTATTATAATCGCATGTGATTGATGATTTTTGTTTGATTGAACTTTACCTAAAACTGTATTAATTTTAATAAGCAATATTATATTTAGGAAACAGAGAGGAAATTTTTGATAATTAATTTGAGCTATACTTATATGATTTTGTCTTTGAATGATTTGACACCCTGACCACCACGTTGTGTCCTAAGCTGGAAAAAAAATGGAAAAAACCAATAAAACTTTTTATAAAAAAAAAAAAGCAAGACAGTCTGATTGCTTTTTGGAAAAAAAGCACTTTGGGGACTGACAAGAACTTGCAGATGCTTTGTCATCAGCCTAGGGTAGATTATGGACATGTGGGAAGTCCCAAACACATACACACACACCCGAGAAATATTTTGGGGAATATTAAAGAAAACAGAATATATTTCCCCAAAGGAATAATAGAAAATCTTAGGCAGAAACACACACACACACACACCAAGTCTCTCTGCCCTAAGCAGAGGCCAGGTCTGTAGAAATGCAGATTTGATCATCCTTTCAGAAAGACTGGAGCCAGGAAGCTTGGAGCTGATGGGATTAGAAAGACGAAGATCCCTAGAACCAGCAACCCCTCACCCATCCAACATAGCCATCAGCCCCAGCCCCAGGGAAGCAGGACATGACCTTTAGGACACAATAGGATTAACCCACCACCATCAAAACACCAAAAGGCACACTGAACCACAGGTCAGGAGGAACAACTCTAAACACAAAAGCCCAAGAAGGTATAAAAACCCACCA
>NW_015390835.1:24338-26913 GCF_001527695.2 Protobothrops mucrosquamatus | reverse complement strand
AAGACGAAGATCCCTAGAACCAGCAACCCCTCACCCATCCAACATAGCCATCAGCCCCAGCCCCAGGGAAGCAGGACATGACCTTTAGGACACAATAGGATTAACCCACCACCATCAAAACACCAAAAGGCACACTGAACCACAGGTCAGGAGGAACAACTCTAAACACAAAAGCCCAAGAAGGTATAAAAACCCACCATTCCCGTCTCCATGTCGTCAGCTGCTCAAGAGCCTCATGTCTTGTGGTTCTGCTTTTCAATAAACTACAACCTTCTTTCTAAAGCAGTCTCCATTTTTTTTAGTCCCGGCTTGGACTGGACCCTGATGAAGATTTTTCTTTCAACAGATGTTTCTTCTTCCAGTTTTAAAATCACACAGGACAAGAATCAACAGATGGAAACTAATCAAGGAGAAAAGCAACCTAGAACTAAGGAGAAACTTCCTGACAGTTAGAACAATTAACCAGTGGAACAACCTGCCTCCAGAAGCGGTGAGTGCTCCAACACTGGAAGTTTTTAAGAAGAGACTGGACAGTCATTTGTCTGAAATGGTATAGTGTTTCCTGCCTGAGCAGGGGGTTGGACTAGATGACCTCCAAAGTCCCTTCCAACTTTATTATTACTATTATTATTATTATTATTATTATTATTATTATTATTATTATTATTATTATTATTATTATTATTATTATTATTATTATTATTATTATCCTCCTCCTCCTCCTCCTCCTCATCATCATCATTATTATTATTATTATTATTATACACATCTTTTTCCAATCCGGCCTCCTATTTTATTCCCATTATTTCTGCTTGCCTTACAAGAGCAGGTTTCAGAGCCCATTTATTAAACAATGCCATCTTATGGTACCCCTGAGGCATGCCTTCTCTGTTGCCAAACTTGATCTTTGCAATGTGAACACCCACCGAGGTCCAGATGGCCTGACCACGTTTCCCCTTTAACACATCCTTAAAGATCTGTTTGTTCCCGCAGGTACTGGACAGGATGATATGTGGATCGGCCACTTGAACCTTAATTATTAATCAAGTCTCTTTTCCTTCCAGTACAGCTTATATTTTTTTAAATGTGTTTTTGATCCCTCTGTGAGATGCCCAGGGTCAGCAGAGAGCCAACAGCCTTAGAAATTGAAAATATAAATAAACAAACTTGCTTTGGGGAATGTTACCTGAACAGAGACAACCAATAGATAAGGCAAAACTATACCATATTTCTCCTTTTTGGCCCCCTTGAAATTTGCTTATGATCATGTCATAAAATTGAGTTCAAGCCACTCAGAATAGAGTTTTCCAATAGTTTTTTTATTCCTGTGTTATTCAGACAAAAAGCAAGGCAAGAGTGCAATTAAGCTTAATTAGAATAGAATAGAATAGAATAGAATAGAATAGAATAGAATAGAATAGAATAGAATAGAATAGAACTGGAAGAGACCTTGGAGGTCTTCTAATCCAGCCCCCTGCTCAAGCAGGAGAACCTATACCATCTCAGACAAGTGACTGTCTAGTCTCTTCTTAAAAACCTCCAGTGATGGAGCATCACAACTTCTGGAGGCAAGCTGTTCCACTGATTAATTGTCCTCACTGTCAGGAAATTTCCCCTTAATTCCAGGTTGCTTCTCTCTTTGATCAGTTTCCAACCATTGTTTCTCGTCCTGCCCTCTTGTTCTTTGGAGAATAGTTTGACCCCCTCTTCTTTGTGGCAGCCCCTCAAATACTAGAACACTGCTATCATGTCTCCCCTACTTCTTTTCTTTAGACTAGCCAAACCCAAGTCCCGCAACCGTTCTTCCTATGTTTTAGTCTGCAGGCCTTGGAACATCTTTTTTGTGATATGGTGACCAAAATTGGCTGCAGTATTCCAGGTGTGGTCTTACTAGGGCTTTATAAAGCGGTACTAATACTGTACTTCATGTGATCTTGATTCTATGCCTCTGTTTATATAACCCAGGATTGTATTTGGTTGCTGCTGCACTTTGCTGGCTCATGGTCAAGCGATTGTCCACTCGGACTCTAAGGTCCCTATCACAGTTGCTATTTTTTGTTCCTTTATATTTATTTACAGTGTATTCGTAAAGTATTCAGACATGGCTCACTTTTGTCAAGTTGTGTTAGGGTGCCGCCTGATTCTGTAGTTGTAGAATGTTTAGAAATGTCTGTAAATTTATTAAAAAGAAAGAAACTGAAATATCACTCTGGCATAAGTATTCGTATTATTTGTTTAATTTTAAAGTTATCTTACCCAAATAAGCGAAGATCAAGAAGGCTATTCGGAGGAGATAAGACAGGCTGTCCTCAACCTACGACTGTAATGGAGACTGCCGATTGTAAGCCATGATGGTTGTAAACTGAGTCACCTCTGTAATAATAATAATAATAATAATAATAATAATAATAATAATAATAATAATAATAATAATAATAATAATAATAATAATAATAATAATAATAATAATAATAAAGTTGGAAGGGACCTTGGAGGTCATCGAGTCCAACCCCCTGCTCAGGCAGGAAACCCTATACCATTTCAGACAAATGGCTGTCCAGTCTCTTCTTAAAAA
>NW_015390835.1:17124-24211 GCF_001527695.2 Protobothrops mucrosquamatus | reverse complement strand
GGAGGTCATCGAGTCCAACCCCCTGCTCAGGCAGGAAACCCTATACCATTTCAGACAAATGGCTGTCCAGTCTCTTCTTAAAAACTTCCAGTGTTGGAGCATTCACCGCTTCTGGAGGCAGGTTGTTCCACTGGTTAATTGTTCTAACTGTCAGGAAGTTTCTCCTTAGTTCTAGGTTGCTTCTCTCCTTGATTAGTTTTCATCCGTTGCTTCTTGTCCTGCCTTCAGGTGCTTTGGAGAATAGCTTGACTCCCTCTTCTTTGTGGCAGCCCCTGAGATACTGGAACCCTGCTATCATGTCCCCCCTCGTCCTTCTCTTCATTAAACTAGACATACCCAATTCCAGCAGCCGTTCGTTATATGTTTTAGCCTCCAGTCCCCTAATCATCTTTGTTGCTCTTCTCTGCACTCTTTCTAGAGTCTCAACATCTTTTTTACATCGTGGTGACCAAAACTGGATGCAGTATTCCAAGAGTGGCCTTATCAAGGCCTTGTAAAGTGGTATTAATACTTCACGTGATTTTGATTCTATCCCTCTGTTAATGCAGCCTAGCACTGTGTTGGCTTTTTGGGCAGCTGCAGCACACGGCTAGCTCTGACTTAAGTGATTGTCCACTAGGACTCCGAGGTCCCTCTCACAGTTACTACTATTGAGCAAGATACCCCCTATATTATACCTGTACATTTGTTTTTTCTTGCCTAAATGTACAACCTTACTTTTTTCACCATTGAATTTCATTTTGTTATTGGTTCATTTTGACTGACCAATCTGTGACCTTTTTTTGTGGTGGTTGTTAAGAGAATACCCCCATTGTAAAGTGACCTCCATAGTTATTAAGTGAATGCTGTGGTCATTAAATGAACTAATAATAATAATAATAGTAGTAGTAGTAATAATAATAATAATAGTAATAATAATAAAGTTGGAAGGGACCTTGGAGGTCATCTAGTCCAACCCCCTGCTCAGGCAGGTTACCCTACACCATTTTGGACAAATGGCTGTCCAATCTCTTCTTAAAAACTTCCAGTGTTGGAGCATTCACTGCTTCTGGAGGCAGGTTGTTCCACTGGTTAATTGTTCTAACTGTCAGGAAATTTCTCCTTAGTTCTAAGTTGCTTCTCTCCTTGGTTTGTAATCCTCCTCCTCCTCCACCACCACCACCACCTCCTCCTCCTCCTCCTCCTCCTCCTCCTCCACTGATTAATTGTTCTACTATCAGTAAATTTCTCCTTAGTTCCAGGTTGTTTCTCTCCTTGATTAGTTTCCATCCATTGCTTCATGTCCTGCCTTCAGGTGCTTTGGAAAATAGCTTGACTCCCTCTTCTTTGGGGCAGCCCCTGAGATATTGGAAGACTGCTATCATGTCTCCTCTAGTCCTTCTTGTCATTAAATGAGACATACCCAATTCCTGAAACTGTTCCTTATATGTTTTAGCCCCCAATGGCTCACCATGGGTCAGTTTTGCCAAAAAATGGAAGTAAATGCTGGGGTTTTTTTTGTTTTTCGCAAAAGTGTTATAAAACATCATCCCTTGACCACAGGATGCTACAAATAGTCAAAAACATGGGCTGGCTGCTGAGCACGTGACATGCCATCACAGGCCTACATGATGGGGTGGTGTGGCAGTTGGAACTTCAGAACCAGGTCAACAATACCCTGGGGATGTCCATCATCCCTCTCAATGGTTGCTAAGTCACTGATCCTAAGTTGATGGCCAGCTGTCAAGGCGTCTCCTTCTCTTTTTTAATTAGAAAATTTAGCAATCAGGAAGTGATCAGTCAGAGTGATGGAAGATGCTGCAGGAGGACAGCACCCACCCACTCCCAGAGAAAGGAATATTTTGAGGAATATTAAAAAGCAGAATATTATATTTCCCAAAGGAATACAGAAATAGAGAAAGAAAGCCTTAGAGACAGAAACCAGGTCTCTCTGCCCCAAGCAGAAACCAGGTCTGTAGAAATGCAGATTTGATAATCCTTTCAGAAAGATTGGAGCCAGGAAGCTTGGAGCTGATGAAATTACAAAGACTAAGACCCCTAAAATCTACATACCCCACCCAAACTCTAAGAACAGGAAACGAGACCTTTAGGACATAATAGGATTAACACACCACCATCAGAATACCAGAAAGGCACACTGAAGCCCAGGTCAAAGTTCAGGAACAGGAAACAACCTCAAGAGCCCAAGAAGGTATAAAAACCCATCACTCCCAGCAACATGTGATCACTTTTCCCAGAGCCATCTTTCTGTCTGGCTCTGCTCTTCAATAAACTACAATCTTCTTTCAAAAGCAGCCTCCATTTTGTTTATTCCCAGCTTGGACTGGACCCTGATGAAGATTTTTCTCTCAACAAGGCATTGCAGAAACAGTCCGTGTAGCAATCACCACCTCCCTTGCCTTCAACAGTGGAAACCAAAACACCACTGGGAGAACGTTGAAGGAAATTTCTAAGCACTCTGAGAACAGTGTCAATAGAAGCCTTTCCCGAAGGACAATTACGGTCTTGAGAAATCCCAAAGTTTTTTAACAGAGAGGAAAGCATGAACGAGCCACAGAGGTTTCAGGGTGGCACACGGGTTGCCCTCGATTTATGACCTCAAAATTTCTGTCGCTAAGCAAGTTAAGTGAGCTGGCCACCTTTCTTACCAGCATTGCTAAGTCAATCATTGCAATTGCTGAGTTGGTAACACTGTTATTAAGTGGCTTCCCCATTGACTTTCCTTCTCAGAAGGTCGCAAAAGGAGGATCACATGACCCTCGGACACACTGTGACTGTCATAAATAGGAGTACAATCTATTTATCATACTGCAGCTGTTGTAAATATGATCAAAATTCATATTTTGATCACGCGACCCTGGGGAGGCTGCAACGGTCGTAAATGTGCAAAGTGGTCACGAGTTACTTTTTTCACTGCCGTTGTAACTTCGATCAGCCACTAAACGAACTGTCGTCAGTTGAGGACTTCCTGCACTAGAAAATAAACCCACTGGGCTGTCCTGCAGCTCTCCCACAATAGCTGAAAAGCCCAACCTGGAGAAATTCAATCATAAATTCTTAGACCCTCTATAAAGAAATTCAACAGCCTACTACAGTGATGGCGAAACCTTTAGAGACCGAGTGCCCAAACCGCAGCCCAAAACCCACTTATTTATTGCAAAGTGCCAGGGCCGCATCAGCATTGTGCCCTCAGGGAGGTGGGGGTGGCATACTGGGTGGGCATGGCTGCGGTGGTCACAGCAGACTGAGTGGGCATGGCCAACCTTGATGTTGCTCATGGGGGGATGCCTGTGGGGGCTGGGCAGGATTGGGGAAGATCCAGGGGGTCTCTGGTGGGTGGGGCAGTGGGCAGGAGGCTTGTCCTGCAGGGTGAGGCAGGGGTAGGATGTGGGTGCCATTGCTGCAGGGCAAGGCGAGGCAGGGGCGGCTGCTGCCTGACACCATCAGCCCCCACACACAGAAGTCAGCGAGCGCATGGTCTACCACCTTTACTGAAGCTTGCTAGCCAGCTGCTCTGGGCACCAGCAGTGGCCTAATGGACCTGCGCGAGCTGGCAGCGGTGGCAGGTGTGCCCACAGAGAGGGCTCTGAGTGCCACCTCTGGCACGCGTGCCATAGATTCGCCATCACTGGTCTACTAGATCCAAGGAGAAGAAAATTTCCCTTTCTTCTCTTTTGGAGCCGAAGAATTGCTCAGTGGTCAGCCGGTTGGTTTGTCTAAGATTCCTCTGAATGGGATGCTAGGATAGCCAAATATTGAATAAAAGCTCTCTAAAGGCCTGGTGTGTAATGAAATCTTGGAAGAGACGCAACATGTTGAGGCTTTGGGGGGGGGGGGGAAATGAAGAGAAGAGCAACTGATTAAAGGCCTGTAGACTAAAACAAAATGAAGAACGGTTGCAGGATTTCGGTTTGGTTACTCTAGAGAAAAGAAGGGCTAAAGGGTGACATGAAAGCAGGATTCCAGAATTTGAGGGGCTGCCCCAAAGAAGAGGAGGGGTCAACTTATTCTCCAAAGCACCAGAAGGCAAGACAAGAAACAATGTGTTGAAGGAAAAGTCTTCATCAGGATTCAGTCCAAGCCGGGAATAAACAACATGGCGACTGCTTTAGAAAGAAGGTTGCAGTTTATTGAAGAGGAGAGCCAGAGAGAAAGATTGGCTCTGGAAGAAAAGAGAGCGAGCACATGTAGGGAGTGGGTTTTTATACCCTCTGGAGCCTTTTGTTTGGAGTTGTTTCCTGTGGCATGAACTTTCACCTGTGTCCCTTTGGCATCTGTGGGTTAATCCTATTATGTCCTGTCTTAGAGTTTGGGTGGGGTATGTAGATTTTAGGTGTCTTTGTCCTCTTAATCTTCTAGCTTCAACCTTCCTGGATTATTTACATCTGTATTTCTACAGAGCTGGTTTCTGCTTGGGGGAGGGAGACTTGGGGCTATTAAGAAAACTGGGCATGCCTTTCTGCCTCTTTAAGATCCTTTGAGGAAATATATTTTTCTGCCCTTTTAATATTTCTTTCTCTGGGGGGGCTGACTTCCCACAAATGGATAGAAACTAGTCAAGGAGAGAAGCAACCTGGAATTAAGAAGAAACTTCCTAACAGGGAAGGTAAATAACCAGTAGAACAGTTTGCCAGCAGATGTTATGGGTGCCTCATCACTGGAGGTTTTAAGAAAAAATTGGACAGCCACATGTCTGAAGTGGTACAGGTTATCCTGCTTGAGCAGGGGGCTGGACTAGAAGACCTCCAAGGTCCCTTCCAGCTCTACTCTGATTGATTGATAAGTAACATCAGTATGGCTAGCAGAATCCTCAAAGGATTTCTTTTTTTCTGATTCCACATTCCATTCATTTGCAGAAACTTCCTAACAGTGAGAAGAATTAACCAGTGGAACAGCTTGCCTTCAGAAGCTGTGGGTGCTCCATCACTAGAGGTTTTTAAAAAGAGATGGGACAGTCACTTGTCTGAAATGGTATAGGGTCTCCTGCTCGAACAGCGGGCTAGACTAGAAAACCTCTGAGGTCCCTTTCGGATCTATTCTGATTGATTGAATCTTGATTGGAAAGCCGTCAACAGGGCTGTCTCAACTCTGGGTTGATCGGATTCCTTGCTGAGGGGCAAGAAACCAGCAACCACAAGTTGGTTTGGAAAACCACACATTCTCCCTACTCCTTAATAAGCCAGCTCAACTCCCTTTTTTTTTCCTTTCCCTCTCTCCCTGCTGCAATTAATTTTTATAGGGCTGAATTTATAGCCGGGGAGCACATAAACGAAGCCGTATATCAAAACGACCATGTTGTATCCCTGACAACAAAATAATTTAACAGTAAAATATCAAATATCCTTTTAAATACTTTTTAAAAGAATGCCAGAGGTGACTTTGAAAAAGGCCTTGCAAACAAACCGGTCTCCCTCACTTTGCAGGAAATGTGAGCTAGTTTGGCGTAGAATATGTGGGAACTGGCTGAGTTGTGTTGGATCATCTCCAGTTTGGTCTTAGCTGTTTCTATGCTAAGCAAAAAGTCAGTAAAAAGTTACTACCTTAACCTAACTTGCAGAGACATCACCCTGCCAACAAAAGTGTGTATAGTCAAGGCCATGGTTTTCCCAGTTGCAATGTATGGCTGTGAAAGTTGGACCATAAGAAAGGCTGAGTGCCAAAGAATGGAGGCCTCTGAATTCTGGTGCTGGAGAAGACTCCTGCGAGTCCCCTGGACTGCAAGGCCATCAAACCGGTCAGTCCTGGAGGAGATCAACCCCAACTGCTCTTTAGAAGGTCAGATCCTAAAGTTGAAACTCAAGTCCTTTGGCCACCTAAAGAGAAGGAAGGACTCACTGGAGAAGAGCCCGATGCTGGGAAAAATGGAGGGCAAGAGAAGAAGGGGACGACAGAGAATGAGGTCACTGGATGGAGTCACTGAAGCAGTAGGCGTGAGCTTCAATGGACTCCAGAAGATGGTAGAGGACAGGAAGGCCTGGAGGAACGTTGTCCATGGGGCCACGATGGGTCGGACACAACTTCGCAACTAACAACAACAACTTGCTCCCCAGCAAACCACATCCTGGGTTCTGCTACAGGAATAAAGTAAATACAATAATTCTGGGTTCCTTGGTGCTCTCTGAGCTTGGTTGTCTGCTTACAGATGCTTCATTACCCAACTGGGTAACATCATCACTGCTAGAAGGGAGTAGGTAGTAGTTGCTCTCATTTTATATTCTAGAGGCTTGCCTTCTCACTATTGATGGGGATGGTCCTGGTAGTTCTGTGATTAGGCTGTGGTTTATTGCTTGCTTTAATTATATCATTCACGCGGGCTTTTCTTCAGATCTCGCCTTACATTCCCTACTGTCACTAGTCCCTAATAAAAGTTTCCTTTTGAGACAATGCCTGTTTTGAGAGTTTTACTTTCTTGGGTGATTAGTTGAAGTGGGTTCTGACACCTCATTGGGTAGCCAAAGCATTTGAGCTTCAGTTTCAGCCTGTCCTTCCAAAGGACACCCAGGGTTGATTTCCTTTAGGATTGGCTGATTGGATCTCCTTGCAGTCCAAGGGTCCCTCAAGAGTCTTCTCCAGCAGCACAATTCAAAAGCGTCAATTCTTCAGCGCTCAGCCTTCCTTGTGGTCCAACTCTCCCAGCCATACATTGCAACGTTCATTA
This sequence comes from Protobothrops mucrosquamatus, assembly GCF_001527695.2. Taxonomy (NCBI): domain Eukaryota; kingdom Metazoa; phylum Chordata; class Lepidosauria; order Squamata; family Viperidae; genus Protobothrops; species Protobothrops mucrosquamatus. The sequence goes on along the minus strand of NW_015390835.1, from coordinate 17,553 downwards.
TACGGACCTTGATCGGCAAGGTGATGTCTCTGCTTTTTCACACGCTGTCTAGGTTTACCATAGCTTTCCTCCCAAGGAGCAAGTGTCTTTTAATTTCATGGATGTAGTCACCATCTGCAGTGATCCTGGAGCCCAAGAAAATAAAATCTGTCACTGTTTCCATTTCTTCCCTTTCTTGCCAAGAAGAGATGGACTAGGATAGCAATAGCACTTAGACTTATATACCACTCCACAGTAGTTGCAGCCCTCTCTAAGCGGTTTACAAAGTCAGCATCTTGCCCCCCCATCCCCCAACAATCTGGATCCTCATTTTACTGACCTCGGAAGAATGGAAAACTGAGTCAACCTTGACATGGTAGTCAGCAGAAGAAGGAAGGAAGGAAGGAAGGAAGGAAGGAAGGAAGGAAGGAAGGAAGGAAGGAAGGAAGG
>NW_015390835.1:7521-14654 GCF_001527695.2 Protobothrops mucrosquamatus | reverse complement strand
AATTTAATTAGTTTTCTTTTGACCAGAAAGAGATGAGCAGATGATTGATTTTGCAAAGGTTAATTTTTCACACTGCCAAGTCATCAGATCTCTTAATAACCCTCTCATGTTCCATTCGGACTGTTTAAGTCCTCCTTTTTCAGGACTCCAAATTATATATTTAGGAAGCCGAACCGATCTATCTTGGAAAGAAAAAAAAAGGGGGGGAGGAGGGGGCTTTCGAACTTGATGCAAATCATGTGCCATTCAGCAGTGCTTTAAAAAAAATAATAAAAGTTGGCTACTTAGCCCACCAAAAGGTCAGTGACTCGCCTTTATAATTGCAGATGCCTATGGCTGCTTGGCGGTTTTCAAACTAAAGAATTCGATTAGAATTAAGATGATGATCTGATCTGTATGTAAAGATGGGTCCCTGTTCGTGGCGAGGTGGTAGAAAAGGGGGGGGGGAGTGTGAAGTCCAGCCTTTGACATTCAAAACCAAATCGATACTTCTTGCAGAACATTTAACCGTCTCAAATAATTTTGCCAGCTCCCCGTAATTTGCATCACGGACATTTTAATTAGAGATGCGATTGAAATAGGAGCAGCTCGATCTGTCGTATTTGGGCTGCATTTCCTCCTAATTCCATCAGGTCCTGTAACAAATCTCAAAGGTGCATTTTTTCAGGAGGCAACTGGACTTTCTTGTTTTTCTTTGAAGATGTTTCGCTTCTCATCCAAGAAGCTTCTTCAGCTCTGACCGGATGGTGGGGAAGGGAAGGATTGATACTCCTTGCAGACCGCTGGTCTGGTTAACACTGGTTAATTGGAGACTAAAACATATGAAGAAGAACTGTGGGACTTGGGTTTGGCTAGTCTAAAGAAAAGAAGAAATAGGGAGACATGATAGCAGTCTTCCAGTATCTGCCACCAAGAAGAGGGGGTCACATTATTCTCCAAAGCACCAGAGGGAAGGATGAGACACAATGGTTGGAAACTGACCAAAGAGAGAAGCAACCTGGAATTAAGGAGAAACATCCTGACACTGAGGACAATTAACCAGTGGAACAGCCTGGCACCAGAAATCGTGGGCGCTCCATCACTGGAGGTTTTTAAGAGTCTAGAAAGTCACCCCCCCCACTAGCCCTGATAAAGTTACCTAGTTGGGTCATGAAACGTCTGCAAGAAATCCGTTAAGCTCAGAGAGCAACTAAGATGATCTGGAGACTAAAACATATGAAGAACGGCTGCGGGACTTGGGTCTGGCTAGTCTCAAGAAAAGAAGAAACAGAGGAGACATGATAGCAATATTCCAGTATTTGAGGGGCTACCACAAAGAAGAAGGGGTCACATTATTATCCAAAGTACAAGAGGACAGGACGAGACACAATGGTTGGAAACTGACCAAAGAGAGAAGCAACCTGGAATTAAGGAGAAACATCCTGACACTGAGGACAATTAACTAGTGGAACAGCCTGGCACCAGAAGCGGTGAATGCTCCAACACTGGAGGTTTTTAAGAAGAGGCTAGACAACCATCTATCTGTGATGGTATAGGTTCTCCTGCTTGAGCAGGGGGTTGGACTAGAAGACCTCCAAGGTCCCTTTCCAGCTCTATTCCATTCTATTCTAAATGGGGACTAGGCCTGTAAAGGCGTCAGGCTCTGATTCGGGCAGAGTTATAAATCTCTGCTTTCCAGACACTTAACTTCTTACTCAGGATTTGGTGAGCTTGGCAGAAGTTTCACAGACGTCGCTAGGGAAAAATAGCGTATTGATTGCAGATGAGGATAAAGTCACATATGTGAGAACATTATCCACTGCAGTACACATGCATCAAAATTGTAGAATTGTACAAAGACAGATGATAAAATAGGGCAAAACCCACTTAGCAACTGTCTCGCTTAGCAAGTGAATTTTTGGGCTCAACTGTGGTCCTAAATTGAGAACTGCCCGTAGTATTTTAATGGAACAAGGTTTAGGCATTTTCAAACGTTTGCTTGCCTCGAAAATGCAGGAATGCATTGAATGTGTTTACCCCATAAAGCTTCCCCTGCCCTTTTCAAGATGCTTTGCGCAGCAACGCTTTATCTCTCCTGAACACTGCAGAATTTATCGTTTTCAAAGGCTTCCCTTCTTTCCGCCTTTGCCTTTGCACTTTGCGATTTTAACAAATCACTTAAGCGTAATCCCCATAGTCAGTGCACTTTATAAAAGAATAGAATAGAATTAGAATAGACTGGAGTGGGGTGGGGTGGGGTGGGATGGAATAGAATAGAATAGAATAGAATAGAATAGAATAAGCAATAGGATATAGAATAGAATAGAATAGAAATTAGAATAGAATTAGAATAGAATTAGAATAGAGTGGAGTGGAGTGGGATGGGATGGGATGGGATGGGATGGAATGGAATGGAATAGAATAGAATAGAATAGAATAGAATAGAATAGAATAGAATAGAATAGAATAGAAAATATGGAATGGAATAGAATGGAACGGAACAGAATAGAATAGAATAGAATGAAGTGGAGTGGAGTGGAGTGGAGTGGAGTGGAGTGGAGTGGAGTAGAATAGAATAGAATAGAATAGAATAGAATAGAATAGAATAGAATGGAATGGAATGGAATGGAATGGAATGGAATGGAATAGAATAGAATAGAATAGAATAGAATAGAATAGAATAGAATAGAAAATATGGAATGGAATAGAATGGAACGGAACAGAATAGAATAGAACAGAATGAAGTGGAGTGGAGTGGAGTGGAGTGGAGTGGAGTGGAGTGGAGTGGAGTAGAATAGAATAGAATAGAATAGAATAGAATAGAATAGAATAGAATAGAATAGAATAGAATGCAGAATGCAGAATGGAATGGAATGGAGTGGAATGGAATGGAATACAATGGAATAGAATGGAATAGAACGGAACAGAATGGAACAGAACAGAACAGAACAGAACAGAACAGAACAGAACAGAATAGAATAGAATAGAATAGAATAGAATAGAATAGAATAGAATGGAAGCTTGGAGTTCTTCTAGTCCAGCCCCCTGCTCAAGCAGGAGAACCTATACTATGTCAGACAAGTGATTGTCTAGCCTCTTCTTAAAAATCTCCAGTGATGGAGCACCCACGATTTCTGGAGGTAAAGCTGTTCCACTGGTTGATTGTCCTCCCTGTTAGGAAGTTTCTCCTTAATTCCAGGTTGCTTCTCACTTAGATCATTTTCCATCCGTTGCTTCTCGTCCTGCCCTCTGGTGCTTTGGAGAATAATTTGACTCCCTCTTCTTTGTGGCAGCCCCTCAGATACTAGGAATAGTGCAATATACTGCAAAGAACACAGCCAGCCCATCTCTGTGAGCCCCACAAACAAGAGGAAACACCATCAGCTGACTTCAGCACAGCAGTGGAAATAAGAACACCAAACACGCGTTGTTATTTCCTTTCTGAAGTAATGCCTAGAAAGAGAGGAGTGATTTGACTTCTCTGAAAATATGAGAAGATGTGCTTGGATTCACAGTTTTGGAAAACATATCCAGGCAATACACGACCACAATTGTGCCCAAGGTTTACGTTGCTAAGTGAAACGTTTGTTAAGTGAGTTTTGCCCCATTTTACGACCTTTCTTGCCACAGTTGTTAAGTCAGTCTCTGCAGTTGTTAAGTTAGGCACATGGTTGCTAAATGAATCTCGCTTCCCCTGTTGGTGTCACGGTTCCGACAGATGAAACTCTTCAAAAGAACTTCAAGGCACTGTTTACCTTAAAGAATCTTTATTTGAGTAGCATGGCATTGGCACTAACACAATCGAAGGCAAAAACTGGGTTCCCCTCCCCTGAGCACATAGTATCAAAGCACAATTCCCTCCTCCAATTAACATTCATAAATCACATTCCCCGATTAGCTTGAAACGCGGGCTTTCCCTCCAGCTCTCCAGCCCACCAATTCTTTATCATCTCTTATTTCAATAACCTTGGTTCTCATGCTAGGTTCAGTGTTGTTATGTCTAGCTAGACTCTCATGCACATTCCTTCCCCCTCCCCAGCATCATCTGACTTTAAAAGCAAAGGAAGAAAATGGTTGCATCTCCATCTGTTGTCAATGTAAAAACATCCGATGTTAGCAGCATTGACAGTTGAATTTGTTTGTCAGAAGATCGTGAAAGGGGATCATATGACCTCCAGGATACTGCGACCGTCATAAATATGAATCAGTTGCCAAGCGTCTGAATTTTCATCAGTGACGAGGCAGGATGCTGCAACGGTCGTAAGTGTGAAAAACGGTCCTAAGTCACTTTTTTTCATTGCAGTTGGGACTTTGAGTGGTCATGAAATGAACTGTTACAAGTCAAGGAATACTTGTGTCCAGTGAAGACAATCAACACAACTTGATTCCTGGAACATGAACAAAAGAACAACTAGAGAGTAGCAAATAAAGAAATAGTGTTTTAATTACAGAGAATGAAAAGGATAGAATCCAGATCACGTGAAGGGTTAATACCACTTTACAACGCCTTGCTAAGGCCACACTTGGAATGCTGCATCCAGTTTTGGTCACCACAATGTAAAAAAGATGTTGAGACCCTAGAAAGAGTACAGAGAAGAGCAACAAAGATGATTGGGGGACTGGAGGCTAAAGCATATAAGGAACGGTTGCTGGAATTGGGTATGTCCAGTTTAATGAAGAGAAGGATGAGGGGAGACATGATAGCTGTGTTCCAGTATTTCAGGGTCTGCCACAAAGAAGAGGGAGTCAAGCTGTTCTCCAAAGCGCCTGAAGGCAGGACAAGAAGCAATGGATGGAAACTCATCAAGGAGAGAAGCAACCTAGAACTAAGGAGAAATTTGCTGACAGTGAGAACAATTTATCAGTGGAACAACCTGACTCCAGAAGCTGTGAATGCTCCAACACTGGAAGTTTTTAAGAAGAGACTGGACAGCCATTTGCCTGAAATGGTATATAGGGTTTCCTGCCTGAGCAGGGTTGGACTAGAAGACCTCCAAGGTCCCTTCCAAGAACAGATTAAGGACTGATTACACATAATCAACACATCATTCTCTCCAATCCTTTTTTCCTGGATTTACGCCATGGTTTTATCCTTGTGGAAGAAACATGGGAGAAACAGAATAACAGAGTTGGGAGGGACCCTGGAGGTCTTCTAGTCCTACCCCTGCTCTAGCAGGAAACCTTATGCCATTTCAGACAAACGGTTGTCCAATCTGTTCTTCAAAATAGAAGTATGTGGAAGCACAGCATACTCACCAAGGGACATTTGAAAGGTGGAAAGAGACAATGGTCTGAACACGATTCTTTGATTGTGTCCGTTCTCCTAAATTTAGTAGAGTGCATCTATTCGATTGTTAACATCTGTCTTCCCTCCTGACACCATCTCAAGTTAAAGCTGTCGAGAAGAAAATAGCGGTATACTTAGTTGGAATCAAGATTTGTATACCTTGAAGCCTTGTGATTTCAAAGCCAGATTAAGCCCAGATGATGCATTTTCCTCTCCACAAATTTACTGTCCAGTTCCCACCAATTGGAAGACAAATCTTCTGATTCAACGATTCTGAATGTTACGGAGTGGTATATAGGCCAGGTGATCAATAGATCGAATAGGCCAGTTGATGGATCTCTAGCAGACGTTTACAATATGGAGCTAAATCATGGTCGATGCACTCAGTTTTGCTGTGGAATCAGGAGAATAGAATAGAATAGAATAGAATAGAATAGAATAGAATAGAATAGAATAGAATAGAAGCTGGAAGGGACCTTGGAGGTCTTCTAGTCCAACCCCCTGCTCGGGAAGGAAACCCTATTCCTTCCTTCCTTCCTTCCTTCCTTCCTTCCTTCCTTCCTTCCTTCCTTCCTTCCTTCCTTCCTTTCTTCAATAGAGTAGAGTAGAGTAGAGTAGAGTAGAGTAGAGTAGAGTAGAATAGAATAGAATAGAATAGAATAGAATAGAATAGAATAGAATAGAATAGAATAGAATAGAATAGAATAGAATGTCAAAGTTGGAGGTCATCTAGTTCAACCCCCTGCTTAGGCAGGAAACCCCATACCATTTAACACAAATGGTTGTCCAGCCTCTTCTTAAAAACTTCCAGTGTTGGAGCATTCACAACTTCTGGAGGCAAGCAGTTCCACTGGTTAATTGTTCTAACTGTCAGGAAGTTTCTCCTTAGTTCCAGGTTGCTTCTCTCCTTGATCAGTTTCCATCTGTTGCTTCTTGTCCTGCCTTCTGGCACTATGGAGAATTGGTTGACTATATGCAATAATATGGTATATGCAATAATTTACACCAACACCACCATTTGAAGGTATCCATTCTTCTTCTGTCAGCCAATTTTAGTGTCCAACTCTAATTTGTATCCCATCTTTATTGCTGTTCCTATAGGTAGTCCTTGACTTATGACCAAAATTGGAGCCAGACTTTCCATTGCTAAGTAAGGTTGTGGTTAGTTGAGGCATGTCCAATGTTGTGATCTTTTTAGCCACAAGTTGTTAGGCAAGTCTGACCGGCTCAAAGTTGACTCAGCCTTCCATCTTTCTGAGATGGATAAAATGAGGACCCAGATTGTTGGGGGGGAAATGCTAACATTTGTAAACCACTCAGAGAATGGTGTAAAGCTCTATGGAACAGTATATCAGCCTAAGTACTTTTGCTACTACTACTGCTACAGCTACTGCTACTGTTATTGCTATTCCTTCCTTCCTTCCTTCCTTCCTTCCTTCCTTCCTTCCTTCCTTCCTTCCTTCCTTCCTTCCTTCCTTCCTTCCTTCCTGGACCTAGGTATTTGCAAGACCGCCTCCTACCAAACACCTCCCTTCGACCAGTCCGCTCCCACAGAGAGGGCCTCCTTAGGGTGCCGTCAGCCAGACAATGCCGGCTGGCGACCCCCAGGGGGAGAGCCTTCTCTGTGGCAGCTCCTGCCCTCTGGAATGACCTACCCCCCGACCTACATACAACTACGGACCTGCGCCTCTTCCGCTGAGCCTTGAAAACCCATCTATTCCATGCGGCCGGCCTGGCGTAGTTTTGATTGGGCTTTGCTAGGGGTTTTATATGGGGTATTTTAGAGCAGGCTTTTTATTCAATATTTATTGTGATTTTTATTATTGCCTGTTCACCGCCCTGAGTCCCGTAAGGGAGATAGGGCGGT
>NW_015390835.1:4933-6997 GCF_001527695.2 Protobothrops mucrosquamatus | reverse complement strand
TAGATAGATAGATAGATAGATAGATAGATAGATAGATAGATGGATGGATGGATGGATGGATGGATGGATGGATGGATGGATGGATGGATGGATGGATGGATGGATGGATGGATGGATGGATGGATGGATGGATGGATAGATAGATAGATAGATAGATAGATAGATAGATAGATAGATAGATAGATAGATAGATAGATAGGCAGGCAGGCAGGCAGGCAGGCAGGCAGGCAGGCAGGCAGGCAGGCAGGCAGGCAGACAGACAGACAGACAGACCTGGTGGCACAGTGGTTAGAATGGAATACTGCAGGCTAACTCTGCCCACTGCCTGGAGTTCGATCCTGACCGGCTCAAGGTTGACTCAGCCTTCTACCCTTCCGAGGTCAGTAAAATGAGGACCCAGACTGTTGGGGTCAACAGGCTGACTCTGTAAACCACTTACAGAGAGGGTTGTAAAGCACTGTGAAGTGGTAGATAAGTCTAAGGGCTATTGCTGTGGCTAAATCACTGCAGTCTTTGGCAGAATCATTGGGTCGTACAGCAAATCTGCTTTCCCCCGTTGACTTGTTCTGTATTTTACAACAGAGTTCTCTGATCTTTCTGGTTTTGTGAACCAATGGGTGGGAGGAGAGGGGATGGTTCTGCACGAGAATCCGGCAAGTGCGCATGCAGCTCCATTTGTGTGAGCGATGTGTACACACACCTGCCACTCATGCAAAGGGAGCACACGTGCATGTGCTCACCCACTGCTCATCCAAGTGGGGATGTTAGGGTGTGTGCGCTCACCCGTCATTTCTGTGTCCTGGTTGCAAATTCCTCATGGCCCACTAGTGGGCTGCAACCCAGAGGTTGGAGACCCCTGTTTTAGAAGATGGCGAATAGAAGTAACTGCCTTTATTCACATGCAGTTTCTGTTCCATCTATGACCTGAACAGCCCTGAGGAGACAATTGTTTGACTTTATCCCTCTCTGCAGAGAGGGAGGATTGATTGCAAATAATAAAAGAACATGAATGTTATAGCTTTCATAAAGCCACCATCGAGACACAAGCATAGATGGCATATTAATAAGAACAGCTTACAGCCGGTCATGTCCTTCTGATAGCAAAGAATTGGCTTTAATGCTTCCAATTTTGAAGGATGACGAAGAATTATTTGAGAGAGTGTCCAAGGAAGTGCATTGGGCATTCTTCACTTGGTTTTTTTCCCCCCTCAAATATGGAAATTATATCCTATGGAAGGGCTTTTCAACCTTTTCACCCATTGTACCACTTTTAGGATATGGCAATAACCAAGAACCACCAGTCGCCTAGCAAGGTGTCAAAAACTTGATGAACAAAAAAAAAAAAAAGGAAAAAAGTGATGAAGTACAGGTAGTCCTCGACTTACAACAGTTCGCTTAGTGACTGTTCGAACTTACAATGGCACTGAAAAAAGCGCCCCCCAAGCCACAGCCGAGCAAGACACCTGCCTGCCCGCCTGGCAGCGCTCTTCCTCCTGTCTGAGGTTTTCATTGTTGTGAGCATTTCTGTTGAGGATTGGCAGTGGAGGTGGGGTGGGGGGGTGTTTGGTTTTTATTTCCCCTGTCTGCTGGGTGGTTGCAGCAGGTTTTGGTCACTTCACAAGACCCTGGGACACTGTGACCATCATAAATATGAATCAGTTGCCAAGCATCTGAATGTAAATCACAAGACCCTGGACAGGATCCTGGGGAGGCTGAATGCGACCACATGTTTATTGGATCCGTGCCCCTCCTGGCTGGTACTGGCGGCTCGGGAGGGTACACGAGCCTGGCTCCAGGGAATTATAAACGCTTCTTTACGGGAGGGTGTCTTCCCCGCGACCTTAAAGGAAGCGGTGGTGAGGCCTCTCCTGAAGAAGCCTTCCCTGGATCCAGATGTATTGGCTAACTATCGCCCGGTCTCCAACCTTCGCTTTGTGGTGAAGGTTGTTGAGAGTGTGGTTGCACGGCAATTCCCTCGGCACCTGGAGGAAACAGATTATCTGGACCCCCTCCAGTCGGGCTTCAGGCCGGGGTACAGCACGGAAACGGCATTGGTCACGTTGG
>NW_015390835.1:0-3776 GCF_001527695.2 Protobothrops mucrosquamatus | reverse complement strand
GGAGCTCCCACCCTCTGGAATGAGCTGCCCCCAGAGATCAGGGTGATCCCTGATCTCCCTTCCTTCCGCCGCGCCCTCAAGACATGGCTGTTCCAACAAGCGGGACTGGCCTAGGATAATTTTTAAGAGGGGTTTTTAGAGGGGTTTTTAATTACATTTTAATTAGACAATTTAAATATTTCATTTTAATTAATTTTAAGTTGTGATTGTTAGTGGTGTTTTTAATTGATTGTCAGCCGCCCTGAGTCCGCAAGGAGAAGGGCGGGATATAAATTCAAATAATAAATAAATAAATAAATAAATTCCAGCTGATCGGCGCTTCTTCTGGACTCAGCGGAAGCACCAGGATCAGTGCTGCTTTCCAGCTGATTGGTGCTTTTTCAGGGCTCAGCAGAAGCATCAGGATCAGCCCCGAGCTCCAGCTGGAGCCTGGCGCTGATCCTGGCACTTCTGCTGAGCCCTGACAGCCCTGCAGCTCCAGCCATCTCTCGCTCAGGCTTGTGCGGTGCTGCCACCGGTTCAGCTCATTCCCCTCCCCCGCTACCACTTTTCTAGGATGGTTGCGTACCACCTACCAGGTGCCCATGTGCCACAGGTGGTACCCGTACCACTGGTTGAAAAGCCCTGTAATATGGCACTGAAAATTTATAAAGCGAAGGACCTAAATCAAATACTAGATGGAGCTCAAGCCTGCCCAGAGAAAGATTTGGGGCATCTGGAGATGATCTAGTTTATATTTCTCAGAACCTGTTTTTTTATCTTGCAAGCTTTAGAATCAAATTCTTCCTGGGTTCGGAGCCTGGGTTAACATCACTGGTGGGATTCAAATATGTGAACAACCGGTTCTCTGTATTGATGCCGCTTCCGGAAGTCCATTCTGGGCCTGGGCAACAAAAAATTAGCTACCGGTTCTGCCGAAGTGGTGTGAACCGGCTGAATCCCACCAGTGGTTAAAATCAACTAAAGTCAAACTGCCTTAACTATTGGCTGAAGTTAATTCAGTCTGGATCGCTGGTATTTCTGGTTTTAAAAGATCCTGGAGACCAGTAACTGAAACTGAACAGATTCATTGCAGGTGCATTGCCCAATTCACAGCTTCCCTAGTTTTTTTATGTTTGTGTCTTTGAATCATTCTTGACATTTGGAAATTGCTTGGAGAAATCCATACAGGTTTGGGGCAAGATGTAGGAGAAGGGCAGGCAGCGCCTGGGGTCAGCGTCAAAAGAGCAATCAGCCTAGACTTCTTTCATTCCCACAAATGGTCTAAATTTATAAAGCCCAAGTAAGACCACACCTCAAATACTGCAGCCAATTTTGGTCACCATATCACAAAAAAGATGTTGAGAGTCTGGAAAAAATTCAGAGAAGAGCAACTAAGATGATCCAAGGCCTGGAGACCAAAACGTACGAAGAACGGCTGTGGGACTTGGGTTTGGCCAGTCTAAAGAAAAGAAGAAATAGGGGAGACATGATAGCAGTGTTCCAGTATCTGAGGGGCTGCCACAAGGCAGAGGGGGGGCAGGTTGTTCACCAGAGCACCAGAGGGAAGGATGAGAAACAATGGATGGAAGCTGATCAAAGAAAGAAGCAACCTGGAATTAAGGAGAAACTTCCTGATGGTGATTACAATTAACCAGTGGAACAGCTTACCCCCAGAACTCGTGGGCGCTCCATCGCTGGAAGTTTTTAAAAAGAGACTGGACAATCACCTGTCTGAGATGGTATAGGTCCTCCTGCTTGAGCAGGGGGCTGGACTAGAAGACCTCCAAGGTCCCTTCCAGCTCTATTCTATACTATTTAAATTCAACTCTTCTTCAATTCTGTTGACTCCTATCTACTATCAATTTAGTGCTGCCTGCTAGTTGATTAGATTGTTATGTATACGCAGGAAGAATATGTTATCTTAACTGGAGCTTAACATGTGATCCTCATTCTTCATACCCGACACAAGATTTTTCACGCCCACCTCAGCTCCCAGGTTGAACAGGATAGATAAAGATCTTCTTATTCATTTTCAGTCAGATGACAAAACACGGTTTTGAAATCAGTTCCCTTGCCATGGACAATTGCAACAACGTGTTTGATATATTTTGTGGGGGAAAGTATTAGATTGAAGAGGAAGGAGAATTAGATATATTTGTTACCTCGAGTCTGGAGGCAGCAAATATATCTCGAGAAGTGAAACGTTCTCAAGGGGGGAAAAAACAACAACAAGAAAGTCCAGTTGCCTTTTGGAAAAGCACCTTTGAAAATGAGTTTGTTTGCTTCATTTCTAATTTACAGGTAGTTCTTGAGCCTGTCCATCAGGAGGGAAAGTTATGACAGCTGTGAAACAAATTGGTCACATGACCTATTCAATTATTTTGTGTGGTGGCTGTTAAGAAAACACAACAGTTGTACAAATAGCAATAGCAGTAGCACCTAGTCAGAGAGGAAAGAAGGAAGGAAGGAAGGAAGGAAGGGAGGGAGGGAGGGAGGGAGGGAGGGAGGGAGGGAGAGAGACAGAGAGAGAGAGAGAAAGAAAGAGAGAGAAAGAAGAAAGAGAAATAGCAATAGCACTTAGAATTATATACTTCTTCACAGTGCTTTACAGCCCTCTCTAAGCGGTTTACACTGTCAGCATATTGTCCCCAACAATCTGGGTCCTTATTTTACCGACCTCCGAAGAATGGAAGGCTGAGTCAACCTACAGCCAGTCAGGATAGGACATCATCTATCTCCAGTCTACAACACAGTCCTTTCAACAGTCCCAAGAAGGCTCCACACCCATTTGCACCGCTCAGGTGACCCTGAGGACACAGGTAAACCTCCAGGTGGCCTCAAAGACTCTCTAAAAAAATGCAAATGACCAGCTGTCTGCAAGGAGTATAAATCCTTCCATTCCCCACCCTCCAGTCAGAGCTGAAGAAGCTTCTTGGATGAGAAGCGAAATGTTTTCAAAGAAAAAACAGAAAATCCAGTTGGCTTCTGAAGAAGCACCTTTGGGACAAGATCAGAAGAAGTGGAGAGACCCGGCCCAGAGAATTGCTAAGAGTTGGACTTGACTGAATGGATAATATCATCATCATCATCATCATCATCACCTGTCTGAGATGGTATAGGTTCTCCTGCTTGAGCAGGGGGCTGGACTAGAAGACCTCCAAGGTCCCTTCCAGCTCTATTCTATTCTATTCTATTCTATTCTATTCTATTCTATTCTATTCTATTCTTGTTCTTGTTAGTTGTGAAGTCGTGTCCAACCCATTGCGACCCCATGGACAATGTTCCTCCAGGCCTTCCGGTTCTCTACCATCTTCTGGAGTCCATTTAAGCTCATGCCTCCTGCTTCAGTGACTCCATCCAGCCACCTCATTCTCTGTCATCCCCTTCTTATATTGCCCTCAATCTTTCCCAGCATTAGGCTCTTCTCCAGTGAGTCCTTCCTTCTCATTAGGTAGCCTATTCTATTCTATTCTATTCTATTCTATTCTATTCTATTCTATTCTATTCTATTCTATTCTATTCTATTCTATTCTACTCTACTCTACTCTACTCTACTCTACTCTACTCTACTCTACTCTACTCTACTCTACTCTACTCTACTCTACTCTACTCTACTCTACTCTACTCTACTCTACTCTACTCTACTCTACTCTACTCTATCATATGTTCCCCACCATCAAAAAATTATCCCCAGCACTCTGTATACCAGGTTTAGCTAAAATTTCTTCCTGATTTTCTCAATGGTGTCTTTGATTCTCAAATTATTTGCACAGCTATTGCTTACACCAATCAAG
>NW_015390834.1:75021-77769 GCF_001527695.2 Protobothrops mucrosquamatus | reverse complement strand
CCGATGCCATGGAGCGCTTTAAAGATGAGAACCAACACCTTGAAGCGCACCCGGAAGGCCACCGGCAACCAGTGCAGCTCGCGCAGCAGCGGCGTTACATGGGAGCGACGAGTCCCTCCCAACACCGCCCGCGCGGCCGCATTCTGGACCAGTTGAAGCCTCCGGGTGCTCCTCAAGGGGAGCCCCATGTAGAGAGCATGGGGAGCCCTCAAGGGGAGCATGGGGAGAGAGCCCTCAAGGGGAGCCCCATGTAGAGAGACTTGAATTAGAACCCCAAATTATTCTTCTGACACAGGGCTCTACAAATTCCGCTGCAACTTGGCGGATCAGGCCAACTGCATTTTATTTTTCCCTTTGGGCAGTGCTCAGGACAAGTCCATCTCTTTATGTTTCCTTTCCTCATACTCCATTGGCTGAATTGTGGTGTGTGAGAAAGGCATGGAAAACTGGGCCTATGTGCATCAACTGGATTTGTTGCGGATTTAAGTTTTGCTAGGCTCAAAGATGGCATAGTGTGACCTGAATTTCAAAGGCAAAAATATTCTAATAGAATAAAAATTCAACAGGGAAAAATAATAATCTGTAGACCATAATAGGGAAGCATCAAAACATCTGCAGCTGCTTCTTTTTTTATCAAGGTGGGATGAAAATAGCAAGGGAGTTTTAGCTGTTTTAGAATCTTCCAGGGTTTTACTGCAATCTTTTACTGAAAACATTCTCCTTACTAAGGGATTCTAAGGGAGAAATAAGAGGAACGAGGAAAGGACAGCAGAACTAACTCCAAATTATCTAGAAAAGATCCTCTAGAGCAGGGGTGTCAAACTGCCAGTCCCTGGGCCGGTTGCATCATGCGGAGGCCGCACCCATCCTAGCTCCGGCAACGCAAAAAAAAAGTGACGATACGTTGCGACACATCACGTGACGTGGCGAGTTTGACACCTGTGCTTTAGAGAAATGGTCCAGAAAAAAATATTTTAAAAGTCCTACTTCAATTTAAAATGAAAGCCTTTGAAAACAGTATAAAAAGTAAGACCTTTACTCCGCCACTTTTACTGTCATGTGACAATAACATGATTTGCCTTCATGCAGTATTACAACTTTGCTGCCTCGAAGCTCTGAGGTTTTTTTTTTTTGGGTGGGGAAGGACAGGAAAGTTGATATAAATGGTTGCCAAACTTGACCTGTCTAAGGAAGGACCTTCTCATTGGCAAATCCTAGCTTTTCCCGGATATGCCCCAGTTATGCCAGAGTCGTACCTGACTGGCAATTCTCACTGAGGCATGAAAGAGGGTAAAACAAGCCGGGCACAGTGAAATACAAGCAGACCACAGCAAAAAGAAGCCACTATGTGTACAGTATGCACAAAACTCATCATCAGCCAAGGTGCTGTTGTTTCCAGCACGTCAGATTTGTTCAGCAAGAGCCGACACTGGGATTCATAATTAGTCTTATGGTCTTTAATAAAAAGTAGCAGTTCATCCATTATGTTTTCCAATACTGAGCCATGTTTTGTATGGCTGTCTGCAGGTGTGGAAGTTCGGGACAGTTATCCCCAATGGACCCACTTATAAGCTTGCTGGGGTGGGGGGAGAGGTATCTCCACATCTTCCTAATAAAAGCAGTTTATTTGGCTTTCCAAATTTCTGCTTTAGCCCCTTAAGGGATAAACTGAGATTACACAACATGGCCTTAGGCACTCTTACTGACATGCATTAGGTAGAAATAGTGGGAAAGTGTAAAGGATTGAAGGAGCTTCTGGTTCAAAGAAATGATGCTTGTCAGTTTAAACCAAGGTGCTGAAAACCTATTCCTTGAGCCCCAGCAATGATCTTCCTACTTTTTATCTGGTTCCTCCTTTGATATATATTAAAGAACAAAGAGTATGCTGGAATGGTCAGATACTGTGCGCTATTAAGGGCAGTTCCCAGGATTCCCCATAAGGTACTTACGCTGATGGAGAGCACTGGGCCCACTTTATACATGGAGTAACGATCAGTCCCAGCACAAATATCTTTCAAGTCGTTGTCCTCTCCTTTGTGTCCAAGTTCTTTCTGCATGAAGTGAGCAAAAGCTTTCATTCTATTGGGGCTTCCTCCCACACAGACAAACTGCAAAAGGATGATAAGGGTATCAGCCCTTAGAGAAACAACGACTCTCCAGCTACTGCTGCTAAGCTGTCAAAATGGTTTTGTACATTTTTATACCCAAAAGGAGATCGTACTTGAAAGCATGAAGTAAAAGATGGTCCTGATCCACTTGCGCAATGGGGACACACATTGGTGAGGATTTGATCAGGATAATCCCATGGAATTTAATCGTTGTGTGACTTAAGAGCAGAATATAACAACTTGATTTTATTTTTGTCATGATATTAGAAGACCTAAATCAGGGATGAGCAATTTGGGGGGAGGGGGGGTTGAGCCTTCTTTATTTTTTAAAACAGTGTTTTAGCTCAAGTACTGTCACAAATGGCTGGTTTTACATTTTCAGCCAGAGATTCAGAGTACAGATTTTAAAACTAATTTACAGTATTTATTATTATTTTTAACCCCACTTTCATTATTACTCCTTCTTCCTCTTCTTTTCTCACAACAGCCCTGTGAGGTGGGCTGGGCCGAAAGAAAGTGACTGGCTCAAGTTCACTCAGCCAGTTTTCCTACCTTTGGCAGGACTAAAACTCACAGTCTCCTGATGCCTTCACCACTAGCCAAACTGGTCATGCAAAGTAAACATATAGCTTTATCAATA
>NW_015390834.1:69262-72910 GCF_001527695.2 Protobothrops mucrosquamatus | reverse complement strand
CATCAAACTGGCTTTGTTTTCTCAATCTCCTTCCTTCACTGAGAAGAGAAGGGTAATTGCCCATAACTGTGGCTGCAGCATACTTTTTGAGTCACTTTGCCGAATAGCATAGACTATTCCCTTAGGACCTTTAACTCATCTCTGAAGCTTGTCTGTGGTTTTGGTAACAAAAAAAAGAAAAAGAAAAAAGGAGAGCAGCGTGTTCAGAAAAGCGGCAGTTGTGTCATCCTGAAGTTACCTTTGTGTCTCCAAACATGGCTGGCAGGTTGTGCGTTTTGGTTCCTAAATCTAAGTGGTAAAGGATGTCCTCCTCCATTAAATCCAAGTGAGGGTTCTTAACATAAACAAATACATTCCTAGGAAAGAAACACAAACAGAGAAGGAAGAAGGGAAATTGCAAGATAAAATATGGCAACCCAGGAATTCAGGTGAAGTTGCAGACTGCCCGCTTATATATTAATAATGCCAAGGTTGGAGGGAGAAAAAGAACACGGGGCCAAACAGGCTCTTTCCAGATGATCAGTTTTTAGTATCACAAATGTGTCTCTATTGCCCACTTGGTATGCTGACTGCAAACCTCTTCCCTGGAGGTTGAGTTTCTTGGTGTTCTGCGGCAATATGTTTTATATTCAGGAAGTGGCATTTCCCCCTCCTTTCCCTTCACTGGTGTCTTGTGTTTGCCTTCTGAAATGACTTCGTGTGACTGTTAATAGACACATTTCTTATGGTTTGTGAAGTCATTAATAATGATCGCATTGCCATTTAGTTCTGCAATCTTCTTTATTCTCTAGTCTTCACAATGTCACCAGTGGTGGTATTCTCCTGTAGTGCTCAGAAAGAACAGAACAGCCCCTGCTAGATCAAACCAAGCCTTTGTCTGTTCTAAAGCCCCCACCCCCACCCCAAAGACACAGGACTAAAGGGCACTCAACCACTCCGTACTTATATAAGCAGCCTCATTCTCACATTGTGTTTCTCACATCCACTCAATCAGAGATCTCATTAATAATAATAATAATAATAATAATAATAATAATAATAATAATAATAATAAAGTTGGAAGGGACTTTGGAGGTCATCTAGTCCAACCCCCTGCTCAGGCAGGAAACCCTATACCAGACATGTCAAACACAAGGCCCGGGGGCCGGATGCGGCCCACGAAGTGGTTTCATGTGGCCCGCGAAGCCATCCTGGAAACAGTGAGGGAATGGCCCCCTCTGCCTTGGCCCTGGCCCAGGCCAGCCAGGAGCCAATGTACAATTTTGTGGTGGCCATCTATGCTGAAATGCATTCAGTCTTAGCTCCACAAGGCCGTCCAGAAACAGCGAGGAACCAGCCCCTGCCGCGTTGGCCCCGCCCCCTGGGTGCATGCTGGGGAGGTGTCACCCTTTGTGAGGAATGAAGAAATGTACCATGCCCTGGGGCTTGCCCCGGTCCCACCCCCTTCTGCCAGAGACCCTCAGATCTGCCCCACTCCTGCCCAGGCCCCCCTTGACGCGAACGGTGTAGAGCTGACCACGCCCACCCAGTAGGCCACACCCACTCCATCCACGCCCACCCAGTAGGCTGCGCCCACCCTGGCCACACCCACCTAGCCCCCCAAGGGCAACTGCAATGCTGATGCAGCCCTCAATGAAATTGAGTTTGACACCCCTGCCCTATACCATTTCAGACAAATGGCTGTCCAGTCTCTTCTGGTGCTGACCTCCAGCAGATACGATTTAGTTTAGGGTATGCTGTCTCTGAACACTGAGTTTTGCCATTTTATTTTTCCATACCCTGCCAGGTTATTTCTGGAAACTCAATATATCTAGGGGGGGGGGGAGATAAACATTCCCTTGTTAAGCTAGGCTCCTAGCAGCTACGTGAACACACGTATATATAGAATATAGAAGTGGTTTGCCTTCTTCCAGAATTTTTTTTCAGCTTCTTAATCCAGTTTACTGCTGTGGGATTCCTAATAATGATCTACCCAAGTACTAGTCAGGTCTGATTATATTTACCATATTTTTCTGTGTATAAGACGCTATTTTTCCCCACAAACACCCTCTTCAAAAATTAGGTGCGTCTTATACACAGAAAAATAATAGTAACCTCCACAGCCCAGGGCATGCCTGTGTGCATTGCCATGCCGCCTGGTGCAGGTGTCAAGCCCCTGTGGGCTTGCCACTAACGGGAGGGGGGAGGGGGCAAGATCTTTGGCCAGCCGAACTTGCGGTTTGCCTCCTCAGCTGTTTGGTGCAGAGAGCGTCTTATACAAGGGTGCTTCTTATAGATGGAAAAATACGGTAGTTCTTTTTTGTATTAGCCAAGTACCAGAGCATTTTATTAGCTGGAATTATCCCTAAGAAACATGGGCTCCCTACTTTACTGGATAGCAATAGCAATAGCACTTAGATGTATATACTGCTTCATGGTGCTTTACAGCCCTCTATAAGCGGTTTAGAGCAGGTGTGTCAAACTTGCAATGTCACGTGATGTGTCACGACGTATCGTGATTTTTTTCCATTGCCAGCAATGGGGTGGGCATGATGCATCTGGCCTGCGAGCTGGCAATTTGACAGCCCTGGTTTAGAGAGTCAGCATATTGCCCCCAACAATATTTTACCAACCTGGGATGGATGGAAGGCTGAGTCAACCTTAAGCCCCATCAGGATTGAACTTGGATGTTTCCAAACCGATGCTGAACAGCCTGTCCTAGAGCTACATTAATTAAATTATCCTTTAAGCTATTCAGAAGATGACAAATTGCATTTTTAGGAATATAGTTCAGCCTCACATTAAACTCCTTAATATTTCTTCCCTACATATGTAATGTGTTGAAATAATGCTATAGCTGGACATAATGAGATCTTAGAGTTAAAGATTCTTCAAATTTCTTGAAACACCAGCAAACACACACACACATACACACATACACACAGACAAACACACAACATACATACCAGTACACACTTCCATCCCTTTTAAATAATTCTTCCAGAGATCTACTAAAATATGAAATAGTATTTTCTGATTAAATTCATTTTTTTAATCATAGAAACCCATATTGAAGAAAAATAAAAGAGAATGCTTAGCTTAATGAGGAGATAAATGGAAGACAAAAGGATTACTCAAGAATAAGAGAGAAAGCCAACAAAGGTTTAAAATGAAAAAAACTGCTCAAGAGTCAGAAGCAACAAGACAAAAGAGAAATAACAGACAAAACATATCATCTAAAAGAGTAAGATAAAACAACATAACTAAGGGATAAGAAAAGACCCATGAACACTGGGCGCTATCTAACAAAATGAAATTCAATGGTGAAAAAAGTAAGGTTCTACATTTAGGCAAGAAAAACTAAATGTACAGGTATAGTATAGGGGGTACCTTGCTCAATAGTAGTAACTGTGAGAGGGATCTCAGAGTCCTAGAGGACAATCACTTAGATATGAGCCAGCAGTGTGCTACAGCTACCAAAAAAGCCAACACAGTGCTGGGCTGCATTAACAGAGGGATAGAATCAAGATCACGTGAAGTATTAATACCACTTTACAATGCCTTAGTAAGGCCACACTTGGAATACTGCATCCAGTTTTGGTCACCACGATGTAAAAAAGATGCTGAGACTCTAGAAAGAGTACAGAGAAGAGCAACAAAGATGATTAG
>NW_015390834.1:40209-69068 GCF_001527695.2 Protobothrops mucrosquamatus | reverse complement strand
AAGAAGAGACTGGACAGCCGTTTGTCTGAAATGGTGTAGGGTTCCTGCCTGGGCAGGGGGTTGGACTCGATGACCTCCAAGGTCCCTTCCAACTTTATTATTATTATTATTATTATTATTATTATTATTATTATTATTATTATTATTATTATTATTATTATTATTATTATTATTATTATTATTATTATTATTATTATACCACTTTTTAGCTTCTTATTCTTACTTACTATGTATTCTAATTCTTTTATTTTGATTTTGTAAGCTGCCCAGAGTCCAGTCAGGTTCAGAGAGTGAAATCAATTTCATAAAAAAAAAAAAATTAAATGAGGTGTTTTTTTTTCCTCAACCTGTGTGTCCAACTGACATGTCGGCTAGCACATCAGGACTGGGAGAGCCAAAGAGGTTCTGACAGCCAGCTTGATCTGGATCAGAACCAAGAGAATGCAAACCCACCAGGTGTGACATTTGTCTCAAGATCAGCTGTGGCTGAGCATCCTTGCCAAGGAAAAACTTTAATTGTATTATATAGGTGTTAAGCTTATATACTATCTCAGGCATGTCAAACTCGCGGCATCATATGACATCGTGCAACATATCGCTACTTTTTCCCCATTACCGGCAATGGGATAAGCGTGGTTTCGGCGTGACGCATCTGGCCCGCGAGCTGGCAGTTTGACATGCCTGTACTATCTCATTGAAGGTGCTTCAGTCATTTACAAATACTGTTAGGATGGATGAATGAGACACCGAACAAGTCTCTGGACACTGAGATCCCAGGATTTTGACTTCAATATTTGCTCTAGTACACAGTTATTCTTCTAGTTGTAGAATTGTATGGCTGTTGTTTTAATGAATGTAATAAAGCATGCTTCCATTTTATTTTGATCTGAATCAAGAGAGGTGTATAGTCTGTTCATATGTAGCAGAAGGGTCTTCGGCAGTGGTGGGATTCAGCCAGTTTGCGCCAGTTCAGCAGAACCGGTGGCTAACTTTTTGTTGCTCAGGCCCAGAATGGACTTCCAGAAGTGGCATCCACACAGAGAACCAGTTGTTCACATATTTGAATCCCTCCACTGGTCTTGGGGCTTACTGGTTGGGAAGAGGTACCTCTTGAAGCCCTCTCTTGTTTGGAGGTTTTAATAGTAGGCTGAATATTAAATTCTCTAGGACAGTGATGGCGAACCTATGGCACGTGTGCCAGAAGCAGCACTCGGAGCCCTCTCTGTGGGCACGTGCGCCGTTGCTCCACCCTGCCTCACCCTGTGCCCCACTCACCAACAGCCCCCCTGGAGGAGAGTTGCCCCTGGGCGTGGCCCGCACAGAGCAGCACAGCCAAGGACATGGCAGCCGGGCAGCAGGGCCAAGACTCTACCCTTGCACCCCGTCTTGTGCAGATGCTGCTGCAGGGTGCGGGTGGAGAGCGTGGCAGCTATGGCACTGCAGGGCTACCTGGGCAATCTGCTGCAGCGGGCCGTGGAGGTGGTAAGTGGCCCTGCGGGTGGGCAGGGTGGGGGTGGAGTGGGTGGGGCAGGGGGCAGAGTGGGGAGCAGTGTGGACTTTGGGCACTCGGTGTCTAAAAGGTTCACCAGCACTATTCTAGGAGCTGGAAAAGATTCTACCTGGCAAATCTCTGGGGGATTCAGCTCACAAATCCAGGACTGGATCCAATATGATATCTGAGATTATGTAGTTTCATGGAGGCACCATTGAATTTTTTTAAAAAACCCATTTCCCTTTTTTTCCTAATGGCTATATTGCTTGGGGGGGCACCCCACAAAAATCTAAAGTGATTAACATTTCTTCAATTACACTATCTCCTCTTGCAGACTTACCATTTTTAAAGTTCTTATAGCATTTATTACTTTCTTACATCATTTTTTTTCTTGGACACTAAAATCTATAGCATTCATTTCAATTCCATCCTTTAACAGATCATTATCCTTCCCATACAAATCTCTGAAATTTCTAGGATTCTGTTTAATCTCATATCACTTGAAATGTTTTTTTTTACATGTCCTGGCTTCAGCAAAGGGAGAAAATATCCATGCAATTGGGAAGCAAAGTGCAGGCATGAAGTGGATAATTGGTGTGAGGCTTGCAAGAATGTCAGGAAAGCCGACAAGGAATGAGGCTTGGCTAGGAACAGCAATAGCGATAGCACTTAGACTTATAAACCACCCCACAGTGCTTTACAGCACTCTCTGAGCAGTTTAGAGAGTCAGCATATTGTCCCCAACAATCTGGGTCCTCCTTTTACCGACCTTGGAAGGAATGGAAGGCCGAGTCAAACTTGAGCCAGTCAGGATCAAACTCCTGGCAGTTGGAATGCAGAGTTAGCCTGCAATACTGCATTCTAACCACTGCGCCACCACGGCTCATAATAGGCCAAAATCAAAAGGAAGCAGGAATCAAGAACAGGAATTCACAAAGTCAGATATCAAAATTGTTTCCAGCAATGGAACGTGGTCCCTGCAGAGTTTATATCTACTCCCGTCAGAGTATGCACAACTGAGGCTCTTTCTGCTCAGCGGGTGCCAATATTGAGGCACTGGGCTTGCTTGTAGAGCTAGCATTTTGCCACTTGCCTGCAAAGGCAGTTATTTTGCCAGAGTGCAGAATTCTCGTGCTAGGGAAGTTTGTCCTGTTTTTTGGAGCCTGGCTTTGAAGATATGACAGTTTTATTTTTAATTCTATTTTTTTCCTGCTGGAAGATGTTTAGCCCGCTTCACGCAATTCCAAAACTTTTTTTTTATTTATCAAAATAATCGCACATTGTCTGTCTCTTTCAATGTGAACAATTTCCACATCTTTTTTTTTAACTTGATCTCCACTTTATATCAATTTTCTTGGGAGAATAATCTATCTTTAAATATGTTTTCATTTATTCATGTAGAACGTATCTTTTCTCTTCCTGTAATCGTTCTACTTTTACTCTAGTTCCTCTTGTTTTCTTTTTTTCAGTGGCTGTTTTCCCCCTTGCAGCATCCATTCTTGAAAAAAATAATCATCTGTTCCACATTCAGAATCTCAAATTACCTCGAATCCTTCACTAATTGCTTCTATTTTTCATCATAATTAAATCAACCATGTTTTATATGTATTCTTGTCATGCATAAATATGAATGAGTTTATGCATAAACTACATGTTCACAATATACTTTTTTCTATTAGATATTCATCAGATTGTCATCATCTTCATTCATTCATTCTTGGATCTTCTCTGAATAGTCACTTCACTTTTTTCCCCTTTCTGCTTCATTCCTATAATGAATTTATGTCATTTAGCAGAATAATTTCCCCCTTGGATTGAATTCATTCAGAATTTTGCCATCCCCCCCCCCCCCAACTCATCCTTGGTTCTTTCATTATCATTATTCACTGGGGCATAATATACAACCATTAGCAATTTATAGATGTTTACTTTCATACCTATTACATCAAAGATACCAATTCATACTGTCGGACAGACATTTTAGTCTTTTCATTCACAGTTATACCTATACCTTAGCTTCTCTGTCTATATTCTTCTACTTCACTCTACAAGATGAGATTGTCTTCATTCAAATCTATTATATTGATCTTCTTCCTCATAGACATAGAAGAGATCTATTTTTTTTCCTTTCATTTTTTTTCATAATTCATGTTTTTTTTACTGCTTCTCGTATGTAGTCTGCAGTCTTCCATATGGTATGGCTATCACCAATTGGCCCATAGATTTTGACCTCATTCATCCAAGATGGCTTTAGTCAATCAAGGTTTTTACATAATGTTTTTAGCAAGATAGAGAACGTGGAGATTAGGTTATCAGTCTTGTTATAACTGGAGCACATTCAACTTTAAAAATAAAAATAGATATATGTAGAGAAAGCCAGCATAGAAATCTTCCTGAAGAGATGTAATGGATATGGAGTAGAAGTAATAGGGATAAGTGTTCATATAGTTTAGCTACTCATTAAGTTAAGATACAGATAATAAGTCTAAGTCTAAAGATCTATTTGGAAATTTATATCTTTTGAACAACCTGACATAGGGGTCAAGTCTGTTAATAATGCCAAAAAAGTGATTAAAAAAAGAAATGGGGTTCCAAATCAGAAAAAAATGAAATAGTAAATTGGTTTCAGTGTAAGTACATTTTAATCGTCATAAGACATGAATTTGCATGCACAATAACTGGAGCTGGGCTAGTAATCAGAAAAGGAATTTTAATTATGATAGAGAGTTCAATGAAAATGTTAATGCAGGATGTGGTAGCTGTGACAAAAGGTTAATTATACACTACGAAACATTAAAAAGAGATTTCAAAACTTTTGGGACAGCTATATTTGAAATTCTACTAGCAGTTCTTTTAACCCTACTAGTAAAGACTCCCTGAGTTGAGTTCAGCCCCTAGTGACTATGTGGACATATTCATGTAGTTTTCTTGATAACAATTTGGGAGAAGTTTTCTATCGCTACATCTGGGATGTTTTTTAAACTTCCCAGTCTAGCCTACAGATGTGAGATTTCACTGTGACCCAAGTATTAAGTCCAAATCTTAACATTTTTTGAGATCAGGTCACTTCAGCTAGAGACTGCCACCTGCTGGGGCTGTAAATATTTAGGGGAACACAAAATGTAGATAATATAAAATGTATAGGGAATTATTGTGTTATACATTCAAATGTATCACTACATTAATATAAATATCAAATTATTTGGAGTGGATCCTTTGAACAAGTTGCTTGCAAAACATGGCTTAATAATCTCCAACCCAATGTGAATGTTGTACAAATAGTTTTTGAAGCATACCCATTGGACATCAATGCGCTACAAGCCATTGGGTAGTCTATTATTATAAATTGTTTGGCTTACTCTTTTCAGCACTACAACCCTTTCCCAGGGGCAGTTCAAATTAAAATGTCATTTAGATTCAATTGTTTCAATTTGTGCTATTAAATCAGTCAATAGATACTTCAGTTCTTTCATTCTAATAGTTGTAATAGTTGAATTACAATTCAACTATTGTATCCCTTGTTAAAATGATAATATAGATATACAGTGATATATTTTTGTCATTAGAAATCTCCTCTTTAGATACTTCTCGTAAAATTATTGTAATATTTTCCCTTGTCCTCTTGATTAAAGGTTAAATTCTGCTCTATGTTTAAATTAAAATTATATTCAGAAGACTCAGGTTTCTGATTGCATCCTCCTTCCAATTATAATTGCAAATGGATAAAACTTAACTTCGTAAGAATGTAAGCCCTTGTTTAGTTATTAAAAGAAAATTAATACATTAGGTCTTTTGAAAAAATCAGTAGCAATTCACTTGTATGAGGTAAAATTTAAGTGCTTAAGCTGGATTAGAACTACAGAGAGATCAAAGTAATTCACAAAAACATAATGCTGTGCTGATAGGAAAGAAGGAATCTGTCAGTTTTACTTTCTCCCATATTAAAAAAAATTAAATCTTGAGTTTTTGTAAAGTAATGTGCAAATACTGGAAAATTTTGATATATAGAAAATGAGCAAATGAAATTACCTCCATTACAGGGCTCTCTGCGCACCTACTACATAACTATTAAGGAGAAATAGCTTTTGAGAAAAAAAATTTGGTAGCAACACAAATTCTGCATAACATAGTGCTGAATATACAGTAGTCCTCAACTTACGACCACAATGGATCCCAAAACTTTTGTTGTTAAGTGAGACATTTGTTAAGTGAGTTTTGCACCATTTTACGACCGTTCTTGCCACTGTTGTTAAATGAATCACTGCAGTTGTTAAGTTAGTAACACGGTTGTTATGTGAATCTGGCTTCCACATTGACTTTGCTTGTCAAAAGGTGATCCCATGATCCTGGAACACTGTAACCGTCACAAATATGAATCAGTTGCCAAGCATCTGAATTTTGATCATGTGATTATGGGGATGCCGCAACATTCGTAAGTGTGAAAAACGGCCATAAGTCCCTTTTTTCAGTGATGTTGTAACTTTGGACAGTCACTAAATGAGCTGTTGTAAGTCGAGGACTACCTGTACAAAGGTTAAATTCCTTTAGAATGAGACAGACAAAACCTTCTGCCCGTCAAAATAAATCTATCAGATCTGCTTTTCCACACATTTTGGTTGTGTGTGTGTGTGTTTTTTTTTAAAAAAAACATTTCCCTCTAGAGTAATTTACAGTATTTATGAAAAAAAGGATTTTTTAAAAGTTCTTAAATGAAGCAAATGCTCACAAACGGATCTTCCGCAGCAGGTGCTTCTGAGGCACTGCTGTTTAGGTTCAGGGTGTTAAAAGGCTTACCTGCTGTGCTTTTCTTTTCCAATGTTCACGTGCTGGTCGGAATTGGCTAAAAAGACCGTCATGCCGTCCATCTTTCACAGCCTCCCAGCAAACGTGAAGCCTTCGCAAATTGCAGAAATCACATACAGGATTGGGAGGGTGTGTGTGTTTGTACCAGGCTTTGTATCTTTCTATGGCTGTTTTGCTGAAACGGTAAATCAAAGTCTGTGTTTGTAGCTCAAGGCGAACTAGCTCACCTCCTCCTCAACTGCTTTGCCAAGTTGTATCAAAATTGCCCTCAGCCGACCACCTTAGATTGGCTGTTTTGGAAGGTGTGGTACTCCAGCCCCAAAGCTTTCCCTAGGCTTCATTACTGTCCTTGGAGGAGATGAAGGCCAGGGCTGATTAACCTCATGTTACACTTTGACCGGAGTTCCACATTTGCATTTTGGCAGCCCTCCTTGTAAGGGGGGGGGGAATGCTACTGAGGCCACAGGTTGCTGCCTTGTTTTCATAGGTGGGTCTCTTACACAAGAGAGCCAGCCTGGTGTAGTGGTTCAGGTGCTGGCCTAGAAACCAGGAATCAGTGAGTTCTAGGCCTGCGTTAGGTAGGAAGGCCAGCCGAGTCACTTTGGGCCTGACTCCTTCTCTCAGCCCAACCCACCTCACAAGGTTGTTGTTATAGGGGAAAATAGGAAGAAGGAGCATTAGTACGCTCACCTCCTTGAGCTATATATAAAAAAGTAGGATTAAAAAGCCAATAGTAATAATAATGAGAAGAAATACAGTAAACGCAGGAGATAAACAGATGTAATATGTGCATAGCATGACGCTGGCTGAGCTGGGCAAAATGCCAAGCTTTACACAAACATCAAGTTACTTTTTAACTTACATTGATTTCCGTTTCATCTGTCAAATTGAGGCCTCAACATAAAGTTACCAGTCTCAGCTGATTTGAGGGCTCCCTCCTACTGTACGCAGCCAAAAATATACAGTGACCCAAACGGTGTTGATTTTGCTCAGCACAATTTTGGATTGACTACTGGCTGTAAAATCCATTTATTTTCTGCACATTGTTTTTCAAGGCCAGTAGAACAAATGTATATTTAGGTTTTCTGACCCTTTTGGACCCTTAACACACAATTTAGCACTTTCCAAACAAGGACTATTTTCAGCAGAGGTAGTTTCTGGTGTTGTCTGGCCCAATATTCTGCAGTGGTGTAATTTACTCACAAATTGTTTAAATTTAAAAACTGTGAAGTGGGTGGAATATAAGGAAGCTCTCAGCTTACAGATTACATGCAACTCTAGAGCCAATTCACAGTGTTGTAAATTTGCCTAGGAACATGACAGCATGCAGACTTTGAGTGTAGGGAATTTTTTCTTACCCCTTAATGCCTCCTGAGTATGAATCTGACACTCAAAATCCTAATAACGAGTGGCTTTTGAGGAGATAGAAATAGAGCTGATTTGTGAGAAAGAGACTTTCTGGGGTTTGATAGGCTAAAAGTTTCAAAATGAACCAATACATGGCTAGTTCCTCCATGAAAGGATCCTATATTTGTAATAACATTCCAGTAGTTAAATAAAGAACAGTAAGAAAGGCTCAAGAAAAGCTCTATTATCTACTCTTTTTTTGTTAGTTAACCCTGCATATCTTGCATCAACCAGTGGAGCTAAAAAAAACCTTAGGCTTCCCCAGTAACAGATCTGGACATTTTATGACCCACTAGCCATATCGGGCCCTTTGGCTGTCCCTGTCTGGCCTGTGATGTTGGCGGTGGTCCTATTGGCTTGGCCCCCACAAAAGTCCCACTTTCCCTTGGGAAAATCAATTGCCCATCTCTGCTCAGTAAGGTGGATAAAGATCACATCTGGGGGGAGTGCTAATTAAAAGCGCTGATAGCATTTTGTAAACTTCACAAAAACGGGAACCTCCCATATAGGTAGTGCTTACTGAACATCTGTTTGAAGCTAGGACATTAAAAAAATAGCTTTCTGACCAATCCTCGCATTTTCAACCATCTCACAGTTCCAGGATTACGCGAGCAGCATTTGTGCACTTCCCAACTGGCTTGTGACAAAGTTAATAGAGAAGGTAGAAGTAAAATCATACATCACAGTCATATAATGTTTTGCTCAGCAACTGTGGGGATTTGTTTAACCAAAGAGGAAATGAGGTTGTAAGTCTATTGTGATCATGTGATGTTTCATGCAGTGATGATGGCACTTGGAGGTGGAGTTATCTGTCCCAATTGTGGCCACTAACAAGAATTACTTGTATTTACTTATTTGAATCCTAAATATTCTGAAACGCTTCAGCCAATTAAGATTGTTTCAATGCCAGCTTCCATTTGAACAACTATTTATTTTCTCAGCATTTTAAAAGCCAAGAGTATTTTAAGAACTGTGCTGAATTACTACAAATTGCTATTTAATTGATCGATTGATTGATTTGTTTCTGCAAATAAATACACCACCCATTCTTAATGTTTCTTTGATGTTTACAAAAATATCATTAAATAAAACAAGGCAGAACACCAGCATCAGAAAGGATGTTTAGCCCTGAAATGTCGGAGTAAAATTGCTTTCATTTCTCCAAGGCTGTAATCAGGAAGAGGTCCACTTTAACTTGAAAGCCTATTTGTTCCATATTATAGACCTTGCCATAGAAAAATCAGAATTATAATCTTGCTACCAAGAAAGCAAAATCTTCTGATACAGAGCTACTGAAGACAGTAGGATTTTTTCATGCCTCCGCTGTCAGGTCCAAAAGCTCTCACCACCTACTCTTCCAGTTACTTATCCTCTACCTGGCTTAAGAGTACATCTTCTGCTTTTTGGTCCCGGTCCCATTCTTCATGTCTGGGAAATGGCAGGAACTGCTCTGGCATCTTCAGATCTAAGGTCTGAGGTTTGATATGTCTTCCCAGCTCCAGCTGCTACAGGGAACCTGAATGAAGTCTGCTGCTACAAGGTCCTTTGGTTTCCTAGCCAGCACTGTTTCCTCCTCACCAAAAGTCATATTCTTGGATCTCCTTCAGGACTCTTCTTTCTTTCATTCTATGCAAGGTGAAAGCCTCCTCTTTCTGATTCCTCAGATATTTGACTTTGGGCATCCATTCTCTTCCTGTGGTCAAGAGCATTTCCTACTTTGCTCCGAACCAATGTTCAAGGCCATTGTAGGAGAAGGGTCCTGCTTGATCTCTCATTAGTCACAGCAGTTAGATTCAGAAAAAATTATTGGGAACTGATTATAATCAGTGCTTTTTTTCTAAAAAAAAAAAAAAAGGTGCCGGAACTCACACACATCATACAACCCGTCTTGCCTACCCTACAAGGTTCCATCCCAAAAAGGTGCCGGAACTCCGTTCTGGGCGTTCTATGAGAAAAAAAGCCCTGATTATAATAATAAAATATAATGTTCAGAAATACCTTGAGTTTTTGTTGAGAAAATCACAAAATTACAGCAATGAGAATATACCAGAAGCTATTTCCTCATACTTTTGTTCAGAAACGTACATCTTTATTTAAAAAAAGATTGTGTTATGGGAATAGTTTTTGTTACTTCTTCTTGTTGTTGTTAGTTAAGCATATAACATTAGGCTTCCATTCCATGCAATAGTCTTGTATATACTTCTTTGGGAGTAAGTGCCACTCAGGCAAGTAAATGTTTTCCAAATTTCCTTAATATTAAACCTGGACAGATAAACAGGCAAGCAAGCAGATAGATGATAGAGCCTTGCTTTAGTGGAGTTTCAACTTTCAGGCTCAGTAGGAACAACCATGCCAAGTGAAGTGACACTGCAAAGTTTTAGAATGCTTCAGACTTTTGTAAGGAGAGTTAAGGCCAAGAGGAGAAGCCCATCTCCTTTCAGTAAGAAATCCTGAAAAAAGTATCTTCATTTTTGGTGTTTAACAGAATGGTGGATTGTTTGGTACAGAAGAGTAACTTTTAGCATAGGTGTAGATACACTCTTAGAAAGGTAACAAGAAGTTTCATAGGCTACATTCTTCCTTCTATTCTTTGCTCTCCTACTTTGGACAAAGCTAGTCTTTCTCCAAGGATTTAAAACCCCACAGATCTAGACAGGATTTCAAGATGGCTTAGTATACAAAGTTGACCTGAGGGGAAGTTGTTTCTCCTGGGACTTTCTGTATTCAGGGACAGTACATGGAATACTTGTGTAACTAAGATTCCTTCTTTCTCATATTCTGCTGTTGGAGGGACCAAGAATCCTCAAATCCTTCAGGATTTGTGCCTTC
The DNA here is from genome assembly GCF_001527695.2 of Protobothrops mucrosquamatus. Lineage (NCBI taxonomy): Eukaryota > Metazoa > Chordata > Lepidosauria > Squamata > Viperidae > Protobothrops > Protobothrops mucrosquamatus. Next base: position 58,537 of record NW_015390834.1, on the reverse strand, counting down.
AGGATCTCCTTTTCTGAGAGTTATGGAGTGGCAACTCCTAAAGTAAGTCTGATTTATACTTTAACTTTGTTGTAATTTTTATTCTTCCTGTATAATATGAAACAAAATGATCTGTCAACTGTAAGTTTATCTTTTTTATGAGGAGTTCTGCACAAAATTAACCCACAGAAATATCAGTACTAATTTACGGAGAATATTTAGTATGGGAGAAGTTCGTGCTGCAATACAAAAGTCAATTAAGGTCAAATTCATTAAAATAAAAACCAAAAAACTGAAAAACAACATTTCTACAGCATGTAATGGGATAGTATTTTAAGATTCCAGTGAAACAAATAAGCAAAACATAATGAAGTTAGAAGAAAAAAACTCTTTTTGCATATTAAAAAAAAACACTTATTAGGCAAATGCAACTATACCCTGATGCAATTTGGAGATTTGATTTAAGTTTGTGATTCAGGATTCAACAACAAACTAATTCAATTCATGCTACTATAAGATTTGATTTAGAAAAATGATGTGTACTGTATCTTTAGGCTCTAAAAGACAAATTTCAAAACATCTGAAGATGCTTTGCTTTGGCAAAATGAAATGAAAACATCAGCTGTGGAGGCAGGTAATCTGAGGTTAAAATGGTTTTTGCTGCTTGGAGATTTCTATTTAAAATCAATCAATCAATCAATCAATCAATCAATCAATCCAAAAGCTATAATGGGAAAATATTGAAATATCTTCATCTGCTATAATTCTTGGCAGAAAGGGATGAAAATACTGGTTATGTTATTTGTTTTTCCCAAACGAATAAGACAAACAAAACGTCCCATTCTTTTGTTAACAAAGGCCTGTTTTTCTCAGGAGAAATAAAGTAAGCTTCAGTTTGATCTAATGTTACTGTGAGAAACTGCAGAAAGGCAGAGAAGGAGAATAAACATTAAAACATTTTTTTAAAAAAAATCAAGAGACAAAAGGTGAGACCCTTGACAGCTTATCTCATAAATGGCAACTTAACCTAGGTGGCACAAAACCCAAGGAGAAGTCCTTCTAATCATCCAAAGAAGCTCTGTCTTAATGAGCTCATTATAACTGAAGCTGGGAAATTCCTCCAGCAGTTTCCAAGATTCTGTATTTCACCCAGACTAGCAACATAGACATTTTCCTAAAATTTGTACTATTCTTTCTTCCTTGATCTTGCCCTGCTACCTGGGATTTGATGGCTAGTCATGGGACTCTATTTGGAACAGCACCCAGGAGGAGGAGAAGGAGGGGGAGGGAGGGAAGGAGAAGGAGAATTTTAAGGTAAGACATAGCATTTCTTCACCTAAAGCATGAGAGAAATGTGTGGAACCAAAGAGGGGTTATGGCAAATAATATCCATCAAAATGCAAAACACAATTCATACAGCTCTTATCACTGCTTGCACTGATGCTTCATAGAGTGAGACAAGAGGGAGGGAAATACCAGGTGGGCTTAGAGAGAGATTGGAAGCCAGTTTATTGTGGATCTTCCTTCCTTCTGTCTGGCCAATCTGCTAGCTTTCCAAGACTCTCCTCCTGCAATCTCAAAAAAAATGCCCTTGAATGTTCTCTTCTTATGACAGCTCCATAACGAGCCCCATTGCTCTATATCAATGTTTCTAACCTTGAAGATGTATGTACTTCAGCTTCCAGAATCCCCCAGCCAGCATGCAGTCTATATTGTCTCTATTCTACTCTCCTAGGTATACTTAACTCCTTCGCCAGAACCCATTTTATATTTTCCATCTTTCGTAAATATTGAAACTCCTGTTTCAGCCTTTATGCTAACAGCTTCTCCAACTTAAGATGGGTGGGAGGGACTAAAATGCATTGCTGGATTTTTAGTAGTTTGTGGCCATTTTATTTTATTTCAGTCAACAGATACTAAATGTTCAAACCAACTATCCTGGAGGTCAGTAAATCCATTCAATATTTAAAAAGTTTGGAAACCTCTGAAACCTAAGCTTCCGAAGGAAAAATTAGCACTTACTTCTTAAAGGCCCATCTTGACCACTGTTTGAGGAAATCATGTGGGATTTTAATTCATTTTAAGCAAGCCATTCATTGACATAACAAGTAGAAAATAAGGGACAGGAAATTCTCAATTTAATAGACCTCCATAAAGCAAATCTTAAATTTCAGATATAAAAAGCAAAATTTCATTCAATACCTTCCTGAAATGGATTGCTAGCTGATTCAGACAAGGCACTTAAACTTATATTAAATTATGTAATATTTATATTATGTACATCAATTTTGTATAATTTGTGAATCACTAGATTTTGCACATCAATATTGTGAGGTCCTGATATGGAATTAGCCATAAACAAATGAAAAAAATCTAATGTTATATTCATTGTAGCCTTTTATTGCCAAATAGGTGTACCTTTGCGGCTTGGTGGCCCGGTGGGAACCAGGCCACATGAGCAGTGGGCCGGTGCACATGTGTATACATGCAGTTCGACTTGTGCAGGTTGAACTGTGTGCATATGTAGACATTCGCCAGCCTGCCCCTTGCATGGCCTGGTTTCAAATATGCCATAGCCCAGTAGTGGGCCATGGCCCAGGGACCCCGGTACTATACCATATCAGAATTGCAAAATTTAAATGGCAACTAGGTGTCAGGAAAGAACTTGAAAGTTTTGTATCTCTTTGCTGCCATTCAATGTTCATGTTCAACATGGAAGTTGCTGGCTTTGGAACCCAATGCTAAATTCTTGCTTTAGGGCTAGATTAGAACTCCCAGGTCTAGATTGCAAAAATCATTGCAAATGATCATTTGATCATTTGGAGATCAAATAGCCCTACAGCCAGTGCTTTTCTTTGCAAAAAAAAAAAAAAAGGTGCCGGAACTCACACACGTCATACAACCCGCTTTGCCTACCCTACAAGGTTTACCTTTGTAGTTGAAAAAAACATCCCTTCAATTTTTAGTGTATCTAAAAGACTAGGATTTTGTTCAAGGCAACTCTGGAAAATCCGTCGAAAAAAGGTCCCGGAACTCAGTTCCGATGCGTTCTATGACAAAAAAAAGCCCTGCTTACAGCATTTGAATTAGCTCAGAAAGTCTCAAATTTCAGAAAGTGCTAAAATATCCGATAGTGCAACAAAAACATTCTCCAACAATTTACCAAATTTTAATCACCTGGTAAACAGGTTATCTGCATTGTCCTACTCAAAACTTTTTGTATATAAAAAAGGGGGGTGGGTAAGTTTCCCAGGATTGTTATGTTATTCAACAATTAATGTTGATGAACCATAGTTTATGGATTACCATGTTTTACAAGCTAATTATGATTTAATAAACTATGATTAAATAAATATGGCTTAGTATGGCTTTGTAAAAGATTCCAAATGTATATTTTGCTTGGGCATTAATCAAACTTAGGCCATCTAAACTTCAGCTGCATAATATCCAGGGTCTTCTGGAGTGTGCAATCATATTAAATCGAATAAACTGAATTAAGTTAACTTTCTATCAGATTGTGCTTTAATTAGGTACACATCATACCAATTTATTATTTGGCATTGATTATTTCCCTTAATTCTTTTACAAAGTGGAAAAAGATGTCCACGTCATCAGATTTTTGTAGCAATTATCACCATCATTTTTATACGTGAACTATTAAAATGGTCGGCGTTAATTAATTAATTAATGTAAATGCATCGTGACTGTGCTATATGTGTATGGATGTGGCCTTTTTGACAACCAGATAAATTAAACATCCTCATCCTCTTTAGAGGAAACATTATCCCAAGCCTGATTACAGACTTTAAACAACCAAAGTTAATTTGTATTAATCAACAGTAGGCTTTGAATCTAAACCTATTTGTTATCCTGAAAATATAATACCAGTGCTTGCCATTCATTTTCACTTACAAATTTGTTTTCTTCTGCTAAATCTTAAGAAAAACGACTGAGTAGCATGGACTGTATCAAAATGCTGACCTAGTAATTTCATCTTTTCAGACCACTAAGTGAGGTCTCTCCCATATACAGATGTGTCCTATCCACCACTTCCACTGAGTTTAATTTAAGGGGGGGGGCTCATATTATTAATTGAAAGCCCCTCCCACTGCTGTGCTGAATCTGGGTGCAAGAACATAGCACCTGCAGTGAACAATTCTTGTGTCCTTCCCCACTTCTTAAAAAAAGAATTAAAAGATGCTTTTTATCCAGAAGAAGATCATATCATGCTGATAACAATCTTCCAAAAGGAGGTGCAATTGAAACAAGCCGTGGGCAGAGTAATAACAATGCAAATGAAAGAAAACCAATACCAAGAATATAGAAATTGATTCCTCATCTCCTTACAATTTAACCATGTATATTTATTGATCTAGCTTACTTTATTCAGGGCAATAAAAACCCATAATTAACATTCAGCTTCCCAACCAATATTTCCTCTCAGTTGCTTTTGACTACTCTGCTGTTAACAAACTCAGTGAGGCAACTTAGAGGTGTTCATCAGCACCCCTAGAAAAAGGTTATTAGGCCAAAAACCACGACAATTGCGTGGGTTTCATTTCCATCCCAAGAACTGTACCTCACAGGCAAAATATAGCCAAAATGGGAATTGAATGGTTGTGAAGTGGACAGATGGCTGAGAAAATTTTCTTTCCCCTTTCAGTGAAGATAGTTTAAATAAAATAATGTTACTGGAGCCCATCAGATGGAAGAGAAGGGGAAACAATGGGCTCATTAATGAGGAAATCCCACGGTTATATATCATTTTCTTTTAGGTTTTGTCCACAGCAGAAGTTTAGTTTGAGAGATTTCACTTGTGATGGTTCTTTCATGTGATTCTTAACCTGCTTAATGCTTAAGGACTAGATCGCTAGCTCTAGTATTACCATCCTAACTGACAAAAAAGGATTACATTGTGGAGTCCTGATCTTGCTTGTTTGCTTGCAGATGTAACATTGCCCAACTAGGTATACTGTACCATCAGTCCCTAATCATCAGTGCCAAGCATTTAAAACCACAGGACTTGCCACACAGAGAGCCAAGAAAACTTAAGGCAGACAATCATATCCTGGACCAGAAATATACAGAACCAACTCAAAACAGAGGAAAAGCAGCCTTTAAAAACCTCAAGAAAGACCAAAAACGTCACCATCCTCTCACTAGACAAAGGCAGAACCACGGTTATTAGGAACAGAATACAATACATACAAATAGCCAAATTACTAGAGGACAAAGAAACCTACATCCCAGTACACACCAACCCAATACAAGCATTGATTATGTTATCTACTTGGGTAATGAAGCATCTGTGACCAAACAACAACCAAGCTCAGACAGCCCAACGATTCCACAGTTCAACCCTGAGTTGTACATATTCTCTTCTATTGGAAGAATTACGTTTTAGAGGGAGGAGGATTTGGTTTCTATTTTCATAGTACCTTTGACTGCTCTATTAGCTATTTGAAATGCGGAGTGAAACATCCCTGAACAACGTTCACTCATATTTCCTCTTGATTATTAGATTAAGTCACTCATCCATCACAATAATGAAAAAGAACAATACAATGACTCTTTGCATTCACTTACCTCACTGATGATTATGAAAATCTTTCCCATTTTACATTGTTAGCACCACTGGCCTATAAAAAGATTAAGGAACAAATGGACTAACAGAAATGGAACTGCAATATGAGACAGCTGATACTAGATTAGGATGCCTTGTTAGGACATATTTAAATGTGTAGCAGCTTGCTCAGGGGACTCCTCCAGATGAGAAAGCCGAACTCTTTTTTTTAAGTGTCTTCACTGTAGACCTTCAGCTTTCTAGTTTATGAATAATAAAACTGTTGCATATTATAATAGTGGATAATGATGATGATGATGATGATGATGATGATTTATCTAAAATGGATTCAATTATTCCAGGCTAGTGCTAGGATGATGGGATAATAATTATATGTTTGAAAGAGGCTGTGAGAAGAATGACAGGCCATTTTTGTGTGATTGCTCCCACACATACCCCCACACCCGCATGCAATTTTTGAAAGCCCATCCTGGATGTATTAGTTTATTACCATTTTTGTATATTTTTAAGTACCAGTTATTTGCCTATTTATTTGAAATGATTTGTAATACTGTGTTGTTTTATCTCCTTGGTGTGTTATATTTCCCGCTTTTTATTTTATGAGTTGATATTTTTATTGTTTTATTATCTTTTTATACTTCTTCGAGTCCATATTTCAAAGGACTAAATATACTATTAAAAACACTCTAATGTCTAGTTCATGTGTGTGTGTGTATGTATTTGTATATGCGTGTATATGCATGTGTGTGTCTATGTCTGTGTATGACGAAGATTCCCTCAATCACTTCAAAATATGTCATCAGATAGGCTGTTGTTGTGCTAGATTTCTAGGCTGAAAGCCACTAACCCTAAACCTCTATCTGTGTCTGTGTCCTCAATTTCCCTAAAAAATTGGCAGTTCAAAAGTCTAAATTTTTATCAGACCCACACATACACAGAGCTTGATTACATTATTCCCAGCCAGCACGGCTGGCTCAGGAATTCTGGGAGTTGAAGTCCACGAGTCATAAAAGAGCCAAGGTTACCTACCTCTGTTCCCAGACAAGTTGTGGCTCAGAAAATGTAAGCCTTCGGCCAGAACAATCCATGGCTTTTTCCTTTCACTGAGGTTCATCAAGCTAATCTCTATGTCAGAGTACATCAGTGGAAATAGACTGGATTTGTAGACAGGAATCTATTTGCCACTTGAGATTTTGGAGGCCATTTTCCTGGTCATCATTTTGGAATCACACATCATAGGGACCCACTGAGCAGCCTATAAACTTGTAATAATAGATATACAAAATAATAGATTTTCAAGAATCTAATCTGTGCGTTTAAGGTACAAAACCTCCAAAGTGATGGGGTCCAGTCTGACCTTAAAGATCTCCAGGGAAAGTCCTCACTCTCCAGAAATAATCCAATGGGATTGAGCAACAGCTAGTTAAATAGCAGCTCAACACAAAAAGCAACTTCTTTATGGTAAGAACCACTTAATCATTATTTTTCCAGAGAACTTGACATTTGTTAAAGTAGATTTGTATCTGTGTGCTGTTGGTGATATTTTAACTATTCATATATTGAGGGTTATTGGCTATTTTAAAATGACCTTTGTTGTTTTGTTTAGTGTTTTTGCATGACATATGAATACACAGGGTAGAAAAGCAAGGTAAAAATACAGTGATTTTTTAAAAAAAATATTAAAAGCTTAATGTGCTTTCTATTATTAATAGATGAGGCCGTGGCATTAGAAAATGTTAAATAATGGCACACATTATATATCAAATAAAATGAATGATTCATACTGGAAAGCATCAGGCGGGGGAGATGGGGAATGGAGAGAATAACAATTCTATTTTTAGGGTATAATCAGTCTGGATAAATGTTTATCTTCCAAATCCATCCAAACATGAAAAAAAAAAATAAGTAGGTAGCAAAGGGTGGAATTCTTTTTCTCCACCCAGCAGTTATTTTATTCATATGTTTTTGATACTTGTACATTTTTCAACTCAGAATGGCCTTCAGGCAGTCAATAAAAAGAGGTTATTCTTGCCTTTTGCTTATATTCTTACAGTGCAGGCCCTCCTCATTTGTCAATAGGATAGGCTGCTAGGCATCAGTCTTAGTCCCCATTAGAATGATATTCCCAAATACACCTCTTCACTATACTCCATGTAATTCAATGGCTATCATTCAGCTGTTCCCTTGGACAGTGCAAACATTGGTGTATCACTCCTTTTTTTCATTTTTATTGAAACTGTTCTAGTGATAGCTACCAATGGGTATACCCTCTTTGGTCCTAAACCACAAGTCACCATTGACAATGGGAGATTAGACGAATGAACAGCTTCTGACATCCTTATGTTTTCAGGAGTTTAGCAAGTCTGAAATCCCAGAGTTCCATATAATCAGTGCTTTTTTTCTTTTTTCTTTTTTAAAAAAAAGGTGCCGGAACTCACACACATCATACAACTCGCCTTGCCTACCTACAAGGTTCCATCCAAAAAAGGTGCCGGAACTCCATTCTGGGCGTTCTATGAGAAAAAAAGCCATGCATATAATCGATCACCAATTTCTCTAGTATTTCAGGCTCAACATAGGTAAACCTGAAGCAGAGTCTGGAATTCCTGATGCATATTTTTGAAAGAACATCCTATCAGTTTACATTTCAGTTTAGATTAGAATGTTTAAAGAACAGGTCTTGTCCTGTGGGAATAAACACATTGCAGCCCCAACACATATTTTGCAGTTGAAGGTCACAAACTTCATGAAAACAGACCAGAATGAATCCATGGATGGAACGTACTGTCTGACTAGGTCCCAAGAACTCATACTCGCAAGAGTGAATTATTATCAATTTTGAAATTAATGGTGATGTGTTTTGTTGGCACAAGCCTGACATTAATACACCATGTTCAGCATTTTCAACCAGCAATAATTCTGGGTGCTAGAAAAAAAGCGCCATTCAAGAGTAGCAATCCTGGGCACCATAATTATAGATCCAAATAAGTATTCAATTTCTGGGCTTTAAAATTGAATTATTAAAGTAAACTATGTGTTTTCAGTTATAAGAAGAAGGAGGATAGGAAGTTAATTAGTTCTTTTATGGCATAAAGATCAATACCAATAGTAGGAAAAAAAAATAATACAAAGAGTTAGCATCAGTTAAACAGTTCATCATCCATTGTTTAGTTTGGGCCTTTCTATACATCATTTGTATAATTTTCTATATTGCCAAAAAGGGCAAAAAAAATCAGATTTTGGAGAAATTCCTTCCAGGAGTTACAATATAACCACACAGCTAACACTTCATTTATAATCTATTATGTAAAGCCATGATAAGCATATCAGTCAACCATCAATCATATTTCTACTTTATTATTTAATCTCCTTAAGTTTGTAAAATAACTTAGAAACTCTTTTTTTCTTCTGTTCAATTATGTCCAATTCTGGCTGAGAGGAATTTGAATAATAATAATAATAATAATAATAATAATAATAATAATAATAATAATAATAGTAGTAGTAGTAGTAGTAGTAGTAGTAGTAGTAGTAGTAGTAGTAGTAGTAGTACTAATAAAGTTGGAAGGGACCTTGGAGGTCATCGAGTCCAACCCCCTGCTCAGGCAGGAAAGCCTACATCATTTCGGACAAATGGCTGTCCAGTCTCTTCTTAAAAACTTCCGGTGTTGGAGCATTCACCGCTTCTGGAGGCAGGTTGTTCCACTGGCTAATTGTTCTAACTGTCAGGAAGTTTCTCCTTAGTTCTAAGTTGCTTCTCTCCTTGATTAGTTTCCATCCGTTGCTTCTTGTCCTGCCTTCAGGCGCCTTGGAAAATAGCTTGACTCCCTCTTCTTTATGGCAGCCCCTGAGATATTGGAACACTGCTATCATGTCCCCCCTCGTCCTTCTCTTCGTTAAACTAGACATACCCAATTCCAGCAATAAGGCAGACATGTCATTCAAACTGCGGGTGATATGTCTCTAACAGAGAACTTTGGGAAGTTCTTGGTGCTCTCTGAGCTTGCTTATAGACATACCATTACCCAGGGGTGTCAAACTCGCAATGTCACGTGACATGTTGTGACATATCGTGACTTTTTTTCCATTGCCGGCAATGGGGTGGATGCGGTTTTGCCATGACGCATCCGGCCCGCGGGCCAGCAGTTTGACACCCCTGCCATTACCCAACAAGGTAATGTCATCAGTATGGGGTTTGCTTCTTGTTTATATACTGCATAGTAGCTTGTCCTCGTAGTTTTGCTGGAGCTGTAGTTTCCTCCTCAGTGCTTCCTTGATCAGAGTATTGTTTTCTACCTGATTGATGTCTGGTATGGATCCCTGCTTATTTAAATGTTGATTGCTGGAATGGATGCTCAGTCTTCTTCTCTAATAACTTTATCTGCCATATTAATTGCTTCATCTATATAATTAATTTCTGAGGTCTCCAGACGTGGTAACTAAGTCCAAGCTATATCATTTCCCTTAACGTGCCTTTGGGCCCTTAGTTATACCAGTGCGCTTCAGAGAAATAATGATAAAAAATAAGGATTCTTAGATGGGGGAAAAAAACCTGCCTTCTGCCCTGGAATAGTCAGAACTGTGCCAGAAGTTTTCTTCCCAAGCCTAGATTTAGGGTGATATTTACTTAGTGGCACAGCTGAACAAACAGGGATATATTGGTTTACTCTGCTCTAAAGGCTATATCTCAGCTCCCTCCATCTGGGAGTTTTGGAAGTTGCTGTTCAGGACATCAGAATTTCTTTTTTTTTAAATAAATATTTTATTAATTTTCTAATTTTACAATCATACTTGATAAACAACGTGTTATCTGGGTCCATTGGTAATTCAGTGGTACATATTAACTTTCTCAGTCTAGTTTCAATACTACACCATTCAGTGCTTCCTTGGTCCTCTCTTCTTCTGGTGGTATGCATTTTTCCACACTGGGCAAATACAATTCTTGTTACTGTTAATGCGTATACAATTAAATATAGACATCTTCATCACATTTTTCTGGTATTATACATAATATCGATAGTGTCAGTTTAAAATATATTTTCTAGCCAGAACATATCTCAATTGCATTTGCACTTAAAATCCATTTGTTCAATCAATATCCTGTTTTCCCCGCTTTTTTAAAATTTTAATTTCCGATCAATGTTCAAAATAGCTCTATTGTGTATAATTTTCTCATAATAAATTATATTTGGGTAACTAAAAGCTTCCCTTATTCAAACCTTTTTAGAATTTTCATATTTCCCATCTCATAACAAAGTATAATATTCTAGTTACAAATCCTATCCTTCTAATTATAATAATACTTTTATTTCTAATAGTTATCTATTTTCTTAACCATATTCAAACATCTGTTTAATAGTATAATATCTAATAGATTAAAACCTCTATTTCTTCAGTCTTACTCTAGCTTTCTTCCTTTGCCAAATAACTTTCCAAGTCAGTGCATTTTAATCATTAAGTAATTCTTCCTCTGTTTTTGTATATATTGTTTGGAATGAGGAAGAGAATTTGATTGAAGTATTTTTGGAAGAATGCTCAACCCATTTATATTCATTAAACAGCCTCCATTCTTCTCCTTCAGTTTTTCTTTTCATTTCTTATTTGTCAATATTCAGCATTTCTCCTAACAGCTTTGTCATCCGTTTGATCAGCTCTTCTTCCTTATCCTCAAATGTGTTCTGAGATCTTGACAAGTAAGATATCTTTTCCATTTCCAGTGTTATCACTGCATCTTCTAATTTTTCATTTGTCTGTATCTGTCTGTTAATTCCTTCCTTTAGATCCTCCATCTTTGGATCCATTTCTTCTAATTTTCCTTCTGTTTCTGGGTTACTAGTTCCTTCTTTGTAGTCATTGTCTGGATTTGTAAGTTTAAGTTAGAAAGTTGTTCTTTTATCTCATTTGCGTTATTTTTAGTCTCATCATGAAATAAAACAATTGTCTCTTGGATTGATTTCAACATATAATTTCTTTCTGATATTCATTAACATTTTCTTGTTGGTATATCAAGCTGGGGGCTTCGGAGACAAGTGTTAAAGATGTTTTTTTACCATTTGAGGCTAAGTATGGAACACCCATTTTGTTTTTGTATGTAGTCTTTATAGTCCAATAGGGTCCCCAACACAGATAAGCAGCCCAAGAGTTTTTTTCCCTTTTCCCAGCTGCAGTCTACAAAAGTGAAAGTTTCCAGGAACAACAAAGAGTCTTATCTTAAGTCCGGGCTTCAAGCCAAGTTTTCTTTAAGAATAATAAATTGTAGTGCTGTGATTTACCACTAGATGTTGTTGACACCATCTTCCAGCTTTCCAAATCCAAGCCTGTTTTACAGACTTTCAAATATCTTTTCTAAAAAAAGTCTCAAAGATACTTTTAGTCCCCAAATTTCAAAACTATATATCTGTATTAATTCCAAATTGATCTTGTAGTTTTCTCTATTTTCCCCCAAAGCAATTAATTCGCCGCTTTTTTTCCCTGAAGAAGCAGGGAAAAAATTCCCTTCCCTCTCTCATCGGGGAGGAATCTTTGCTTTGGGCATTCTTTTTTCCAGGAAAGCAGTATTAAGATCATAAAAAGAGGATAAAGTCTCACCCAGTTCCATCCATGTTGCTCAAAAATTACTAGTTAGTGCTTATCTTTGGTTGTCAGCAGCTTCTGACTGGCCACACGAATGTAGTCAGTCTTTCCCCTGCTAGTTTGGAGGGCTTCTTCGGACCCAGTGGAAGGGTCGCCGCCACTCCGTGATCGACAAGGATCCCCTCCTTCTTCATCACCTCTCTGGGCTGACTTTTGACCCTTTTTAGGGTCCCCAGTGAGGCAAAATTGAACGTGGAAGATGGAGCCCCATCTTCCTATGCCTGTGATGCTGCAACGCCTAACCGGAAATCCTGGACATCAGAATTTCTATAGGAAATGTAGATGTTTGCAACTGTTTCTGAAAAGTCAGGAAAAATATCCCCCCTTCAAGTTACACCAAACGTGGAAACCAAAAAGAACATAACTTTTATTGTAAAGCTAAAGCAACAGAATGTTGCAAATCTGAATGTGGTTCCCCCCTGCTCTCTTATTTTCTTTATGAGAATTAGGGAGGCATGTATCTAAGATAGTTTCTCAAAATACATTTCTTCCCTAGGCTCAGATTCTTTTATCAGACCATTGTCTTGGTTGTGGTTCTCCGTACTGTTCTTCAAGGTTATTCCTTCTGCCCACTGCCCTTTGGAATGAAGTTCCCTCCTTCCAAGATCTGGATGTCTCCCACCCTGTAGGTATATCAAAGGGGTCTGAAGTCTGATTCTTTGGCAAGAGTGACTGAAGCCCCCCTTGGGTTGTGGAGTCTGTTTTCATTCCTATGTGTACATGTGTGTGTATATATAAAATTTTATATATTAAATATAGATAATATATAAATATAAATAGGGAGTTCAGACAGATCGGTCTGATTGTGAACACCTTGACATTTTCAACTGCCATACTGCAGTTTACTCTTTTTACAATATCTCTTGCCTTGCCGCCCCCAACTAGGGGCATAGAGCAGGCTCAAGTCGCAACTGCGAAAAGAAATTTGGATAAATATAAATATATATAATCATTGTTTTAGCTATTGTCTCCAACAAATATGGTTCTGAGCTTTCTTTTGCCAATTGGGCCTGCAATTCTTGCTGATGTTGTTGATCCATCTTGTTTTAGGTCTCTTTCGTGGATGCTTTTTATCTAGTGGGATCTGTTCTATGACTGCCTTGGTCCACCTGCCATCATTTTTTCTTGCTATGTGACCAGCCCGTTTTCATTTAAATTCTTTTACTCTCTTGACAATATCGTAATCCAGTTGCAGACCTTTCTATATTGTCTTGTAATACCAAGCATGTATGTTCCTATGGCTCTTTGTGCCACTTCTAGCTTGATTGTATTGTGAGGTCCATGTTTCACTGGCACACACACACACACACACACACACTAGATATATCTTTAATGCATCTTTAATGTTTTATATCCAGATGTTTTATATCTTTATAAATATATATATATTTAATGTCTTTATCAACTTGTGCATTTGTAGGACAAGAGCTGGCAGAGCTGGGGTGGTGGTTGAGTTGAGCATGTCATCAGTTTAGAGTCCTTGTTTTCCCATAAATGCTCCAAGTCCAACTCCTTCTAAGTTCCGTTGACCCTTATCTGGTGCCAATTTAGCACTGAACTTTAGTTGACCAGATTCTTGTGTATAGGCTTGAATAACTCTTCTATGTTGCAACCTAACAAATGGTCCTGATTCTTTGTGCCTGACAGCATTGCAATTGTTGAGCATTGGGCAGTATATAAATTTAATAAAGAAAGAAAAGCACCAGCTTAGTCTAGAACAGGGGTGTCAAACTGCCAGCCCGCGGGCCAGATGCATCATCCGGAAGCCGCGCCCACCCCATTGCCGGAAATGGCAAAACCGGCCCGATACGTTGTGCGATGTCACGTGACATCGCGAGTTTGACATGTCTGGTCTAGAAAGAAGGAAAGAGGAAGCAATTAAAAGTTGCCCTGCCTTAATTCTCTGGGGAATAAAAGCAATGAAAACTTTCAAGCTTCTGTTCCCATACCCTTTAGCAGTAAAATTGAGATCCAGTCATTCCTGTGGTATCTGCTTGTTGATGTGGCCTCCTCTGAAGGGCTGATGGGAATAAAGGTAACAAATAAATTAAATAATTAAATGGAATTAAAATCTTGTTCTTTATGGGAAACACAACTTGCTTTTCCTTTAGAACTAGTTCTGTGGAATTACAATCCTGTCTGACTAATCTTAGGTAAAAGTAATTTTATTCTCAAACCCTATGCAATTAAATTTGTCACCTATTTGTCACATACTATATTTCAGAACAAATGGAAACAATTTTTACACCGTATTAACTTTTCATCCATCTGAACAATATCCAGAGCCCAGAATTTTAAATTAATTGCTTTGCATGGATAGGACAGATATGGCTTTCCAAAGGTGATGTAATATCTGGACAATCACTGAAACATTTTGCAACAATATTTTCAAAATCCTACAATAATTGGTTCTAATATATTTTATCTTTTGGAGATAAAATTAAAGAAAAAGACACCTCTGTTTTAGGCAGAAGCAACGGATGGAAACTGATCAAGGAGAGAAGCAACCTAGAACTAAGGAGAAATTTCCTGACAGTTAGAACAATTAACCAATGGAACAACCTGCCTCCAGAAGCGGTGAATGCGCCAACACTGGAAGTTTTTAAGAAGAGGCTGGACAGCCATTTGTCTGAAATGGTGTAGGGTTCCTGCCTGAGCAGGGGGTTGGACTCGATGACCTCCAAGGTCCCTTCCAACTTATTATTATTATTATTATTATTATTATTATTATTATTATTATTATTATCTGTACATGGTTGAAAAAAGTCAAAATGGTGGTCGCAATCACATGATTGAAACCCCATCTTTTTCTAGCATACGGCACATATTTTTTAAAAAAGGCCACCATTTTGGCCACACTGCAGGTGCCCCTCGCTCAGGGGTAGGCAACCTTGGCTCTTTTATGACTCGTGGACTTCAACTCCCAGAATTCCTGAGCCAGCATGACTCAGCTTGGAAACCTCTCCCTTTCCCCTCAGCATGGCTGGGTCAGGAATTCTGGGAGTTGAAGTCTACGAGTCATAAAAGAGCCAAGGTTGCTTACCCCTGCGCTAGCTGTAAGAAACTCTTCCTTTTCTTCTGAAACCCTATGCAAAATTATTCACATCTTTTACCCTCTTGATCACTAAATCTAAGATTGTTTAGCCTAGTTGTGACAGCTCTCTTCCCACATTAATACATTTCTTTACCTACCATAAAACCTTAATTGCTGTAATATAAAAATTGAAAGTGCTAATACTAAGAAGGCTTCTCCTCCTGAATAATATATCTACTATTATTTCTTATTAATTCTTAAACCTGAGAGCGTTGTGTCACTTGAAAGCTAAATTTATTCATATTTTAAAATTAAATTTAGAAAACTCTAATAGGAGGCATCAATGGGGATAAGACTGCTTCAAGATCTATCTGAGGTTTTCATTACTTGGATTAATTTCATAGACAACAATATATAAAATTAAGTAATCTTTCATGGAAAAATATTAAAGGTAAAGTTTCTAGAGAACTGAAAATGCCTGTTCCAACTCAGCTACAAATGCAAATCATGCAATTTATGACACAATATAAAATATAAATATAAATTAGAACTTAAGAAATGCAAAAGTATTTTGGAAAGTATTTTTGAATGGATTTAGCCTTATAAAATGTTATTCATTAAGAGTTTCCTGCCCATGTCAACTTTTCCACATTTTCCTCTCTTAGTAGTGAATCATCCATGATTAAATAAACAAAAGAGAGAAAAAAACAATATTTTAGTTTTATAGAGAAGCCTTCTAATAAATTAGATAAGAGCCTTCCTTATCTTCTCTTACAAGTCAGTAGAATAGATTTGGAATAATTTATGATTTTTTATTACTTTTTCTAGCAGGCCTCTGGAGCATCTGTATAGGGTGAGGGGGTTGTTTACAACAACAGAATGGTAGGTGTGACCGAACAATCAAAAACCCATTTTTATGTGTGTGCAATGCCTGTGATGCATATTGAAAAAGGTGGCTTCGATCCACACATTTGTACCTGCCATCTTGATGCCCTTATGTAGATACCCTTGGCTGGCATCCAGGACATTACAATGTATTCACATTCCCAAAATAGCATATGCATTTAATGCCGCTAAAGTAGATACCATGGTTAATACTTCAGAGGCATCAGCAAGTCTTTAAAAAAAAGACCAGCATTATAACAACACAGATTTTTCCTAAAGCTTATCTTTAACAGCCAACAGGCTTATGCAATAAGTGAGCACTAAAGTTTGGATAAAATTCAATCATATACTGTAATTAGATTTTCCCCCCTTCTCCTCTCTGCTATCTGCCATACAACTCCAGATTTTGTTCCAGTGGACTGAAGCAAATTTTAAGGAGGGGGGCTGATATAGAGGATATTATTTCCTCCCTTTATGCTAATGGAAACAGAAAGGATTAATCAGATACTATCTTTGAATCAAAGAAAGAAAAAGCCTTCTTCCTTTCATTTGGTGCAACTGAAGTTGTTGCTTTACTCTGCTCTGCTATAAAGCCAAAAGATGTGAAGCTAGTGGGTTGATTTTTTTTTTAAAAAAGGGTTAATCAGATTCCTTGTTTCCTGAAATGAGATTGGTATATTTAACTTTCAAATGCCTTCAGTTAGACTTGTAAGCATTTACAAATGATGCAAGTAATTCTGGATTCTGTGGGCAGAATTAATTTGGTTTGCTGTTGATTGACTGCTGGTCTGGCTTATGATTCCTCCAATGTGCAATATTCATAAACAATTTCATTTGGTGACATTGGCCAATATAGTCCTATAATTAAGGAATTGATCCACTGCATCACACCATTAATTATCTAGCTCAATATTGTCTACCCTTGCTGGCAGCTGCGGTTCAAGATAGAAATCTAGCATAGGAACTGAGGTTGAAATCAGTGGCATGCACATATCATTCGGAATACCTTTGGAAATGAGGTTTAATCATGCTATAAACTTCTGTATGCTGATTTAACACAACAGTGGCCAACAAACACAACAAAAAAGACTTAAGGGGTGAAGATATATGTAAATGGCTCGTTTGATAGCATACCATGGATACACTGAATGAACTGAATCATTGTATAAACCAGGGTCTTCAAACTTGGCCCTTTTATGACTTGTGGACTTCAACTACCAGAATTCCTTACCCAGGCACGCTGGCTGAGGAATTCTGGGAGTTGAAGTCCACAAGTCATAAAAGAGCCAAGTTTGAAGACCCCCTGGTATAAACTGATCTTGTAATGAGGGACAAGAAGAGATAAAAGCCAGTTTTTGTTTCCAATAACAGTCTATCCCAGTGATGGCGAACCTTTTAGAGACCGAGTGCCCAAACTTCAACCCAAAACCCACTTATTTATCGCCGGGTGCCAGATGGGTGTGGCCCGCTGGGTAGGCGTGGCCTGCTGGGTGGGCATGTCTACAGTGGGCATGGCAGATTGGTGGGCGTGGTCAGCCCGATGCTGCTCGTGGGGAGGGACGCCTGTGGGGGCCGGGCAGGGTTGGAGGAGATCCAGGGGTCTCTGGCAGATGGGGCAGTAGGCAGGAGGCTGGTTCTGTGGGGTGAGGCGAGGCAGGGCGGGGGTGCCATGTCGCAGGTCGAGGCAGGGGTCGGGGTGGCTGCTGCCTGACACCATTGTCCCCTGCACACAGAGGCCAGCAAGCGCGTGGGTGCTGGGATGCATCTGGCCACGTGGGACCTCAGCGAGTTAGCAGGCGACTGGTTGAAGAGGGACGGTTGCCATCTCCGGGGCATGGCGCGCGTGCCCACAGAGAGGGCTCCTAGTGCCGCCTCTGGCACACGTGCCATAGGTTCACCACCACTGGTCTATCCTGTGTAATCCCATCTCATTTTTATACAAATACAGAACTGATGAAAACTGGACTGTGTTGTTAGGAAGGTGACTGTCGCCTCTGCATAATTTAATAACAATAACAACAATAATAAAGTTGGAAGGGATCTTGGAGGTCATCTAGTCACCCCATGCTCAGGAAGGAAACCCTACACCATTTCAGACAAATGGCTGTCCAGTCTCTTCTTAAAAACTTCCAGTGTTGGAGCTTTCACTGCTTCTGGAATTCTAATTCCCATAAATTATGTAACTTCCCTCTTAAAGCTGGTAGGTACTTTCT
>NW_015390834.1:0-39833 GCF_001527695.2 Protobothrops mucrosquamatus | reverse complement strand
AACAACAATAATAAAGTTGGAAGGGATCTTGGAGGTCATCTAGTCACCCCATGCTCAGGAAGGAAACCCTACACCATTTCAGACAAATGGCTGTCCAGTCTCTTCTTAAAAACTTCCAGTGTTGGAGCTTTCACTGCTTCTGGAATTCTAATTCCCATAAATTATGTAACTTCCCTCTTAAAGCTGGTAGGTACTTTCTGCTTATCCCAGCACACAAGAAGAGGCAAACTATAATTTGGGGAGGCCAAGAAGAGACAATATTGCCTTCAGCTACCTCTAGGCTGCTGAGAAGATGACCTCACCTGAATTTCCTTGGTTCACATCAAAAGTAGTGTATTCCCTCCTCAGCTGGTGCAAAGTATAGCACTCTGGTTGATCTGTCAAAGCTCATTCCATCTTAGACAACTGACTCCATTCCCATTGGCTGGGGCTGGCTCTGGTGGGCAGGGCCTAGTTCCAACTCTCCTCCTTCAATGGTCAGGTTGATCTTTTTTGGGTTCAATAGCAGAATGCTAAAATGCTGGCTCCTTCTTGGTTTTGTTTTAACAGATTCAGTGGAAAAGTGAATCGTCCCTTTCTTTTTTAAATTTGAACCAGAAGGAATTGGTAAGAGTTCTACCAAGTTTCCTCTTCTAGCCTAAGTGACAGGAAGAAGAGCAGCTTTAGATCTCTCCCCAATCACCCCAATGATCCTGAAGATCCATGCCCATAGAAGGAGAAGCAGTTGGTGCTTGTTTTCCTGGCATAAGCGGGAGAAAGGAAGAAGGAGGACAAAATTTCAATCAGGTCACGAGAACTGTGGCCCAGAGAGAAACCTGGCCAAAGTAGATGAAGGGGTTGAAATTAAGTATTGCATTTCTTAAGCAGGCTTCGTTTCCAGCCAACTCCAGGCAGCTGAAGGCTGGATCTTTTTAAGCAACTTTTCTTGGCTGATTCAAAACATCAAAGCTGGAGCTTTGCCCTTGGTCGGACAAAGCAATGGTCAGTCTCTCAAGTCTGAAGCTGGCTTCCAATTATCCTCTACCTTTTACAGCACTGAGAGTAGGAGCTCAGAGAGAGAAAAGCGGGAAAAGAAAAGGAACAAGAAATAAATATCCAAGCAGGGAACCCAGATGATCCCTTTCCATAGTGAGTGTATGTTAAAACCTAAGATTTTATTCAAGGTGGGAAAGAATAACTAATTAGGTGGACTGTACTGATTTTATTTGTGTAAGAATTTTCTTGTGTTATCTATATCAGGGGTTCCTTACCCCTGGGCTGTGGCCCACTATTGGGCCGTGAGCTGTTCAGAACCGTTCCGCCCGAAGCTTTTTGGGAGCTGCATGGGCACGCTTCCCCGCCGCTCACATGGAACCATCCCTTCCCCCTCCCCTTCCAGTCCACAAAGCTAGAAAGGTTGGGAATTCTATATGTTCCTTTTTTATGTATATAGGCTTGGTTTATTAGCTTTAAAAGAGAATGTATTAAAGTTTTCTCAATATGCAAGATTGCACTCTCTCCCTCCATCCCTCCCTCTCCCTCTCTCTCTCTCTCTGTGTAATGATTTGGCAGCCTTCTTGGGACCTGAATAAGTATACATTGAATTTTTTTGGTTTCCGAATGCATTCGTAATTTAAGCTCTTTTTGTGCAATGTTCTGCCTAGTTGTAAAGTGGGAATGATTAACAGAGTGGACTCAGTCATTAAATTAATCTATTTATGTATTTTTTATTAGGGGCGTTCAATGGTTGATATTGAGTTCCATTAAAGTATTTTGGAGTACAAAGGATATGAATCTGTCTTAAAACAACTGCATCTTTTCCCAAAATAACACAGATGCAGCTGTTTTAAGGAGTTGAAGGCAGATGTTACATTTGTACTCTGATCTGTTCTGGAACACTTTTTTTTAGAATTGAATCCAAAGTAGTGCACAGCTCTTTTTTTTTGTATTAGCAGTATTGCCAACATCAGAAATAAAAAGTATATTCTGGTGGAAAAGAATAGCTAGTTCCTGCTGTGAAGCTGACTTTTACTGATCTGTTTCCCATTAAAAAAAATATGTAACTTTGCTTAGTCTGGCTCTTCTTGGCAACATCTAATTAGGAGGCCAACATCCTCTCCCAGAATTTAAATATCAGAATTATTATTAGTAGGAGTCCTCATCCTGCCACCATACTATCATCATCCTGGTGATGTGCTTATTATAATCCTTGCTATCATTTATTAGTATTATCGCTATTATTATTGTCAGCATTTTAACACTCCTTTTTAAATTATCAGCAGTTCATACCTTTGGGTCTCTGCACCTTTTAGCTCTATTAGCCGGAGCTCGCTCTGTCTTGTCAAACAGAGGTGGGAAATTAGGGACCCAAAGCACCTCTGGAAAAGTTGGCAGTAAATCAGGGATAGTTTGGAAGTTGAAATGCTTGCTTGAAACCAGGCCGAATTTTGTTAGCAGACCATCACACTGCTAATGAAGCGGATTGTCCTAAATAGGACAAACAGAGGGGATTTAGGAAGAAAATCTAGTGCTGTGTTTCTCAACTCCTCCAACTTTAAGCTGTGTGGACTTCAACTCCCAGAATTCTCCCAATCAACAAATGGCTGGGGGAATTCTGGGAGTTAAACTCTGCACTGCTTAAAGTTGCAGAGTCTGAGAAATACTGTTCTAGAGCAGGGCTTTTCAACCAGTGGTACGGGTACCACCTGTAGTACATTGGCACCTGGTAGATGGTACGTGGCCATCCTAGAAAAATGGTAATGGGGGAGGGGAATGAGCTGAACCGGTGGCAGCACTGCACAAGCCTGAACGAGAGATGGCTGGAGCTGCAGGGCTGTCAGAGCTCAGTGGAAGTGCCAGGATCAGCGCCAGGCTCCAGCTGGAGCTCGGCACTGATCCTGGCGCTTCTGCTGAGCCCAGAAGAAGTGCCGATTAGCTGGAATGTTGCAGCATCTCCAGGGTCTTGTGATTTACATTAAGATGCTTGGCAACTGATTCATATTTATGACAATCACAGTGTCCCAGGGTCATGTGAAGTGAACAAAACCTGCTGCAACCACCCAGCAGACGGGGGGGAATAAAAACCAAACACACCCCACCCCACCCCCGTTGCCAATCCTCAACAGAAACGCTCACAACAATGAAAACCTTGGACAGGAGGAAGAGTGCGGCCAGGCGGCCAGGCAGGTGTCTTGCTCAGCTGTGGCTTGGGGGGCACTTTTTTCAGTGCCATTGTAACTTCGAACAGTCACTAAGCGAACTGTTGTAAGTCGAGGACTATCTGTACTTTATCGCTTTTTTCCTTTTTTTTTTTGGGTCATCAAGTTTTTGACCCCTTGCTAGACAACTGGTGGTACTCGGATGTTGGCATATCCTAAAAGTGGTACAATGGGTGAAAAGGTTGAAAAGCCCTGTATCTAGAGGTTGTGCCAACATCTTAGGGGCCACAGGCTGCTCAACTCTGTAAGGTACTCTGCAATATGTGCTAAAGCTCCAAATTATACTCCAAAAGTAAACAAGTGGCAAACTAGAAATGGAGGATTCCCCTCCTTGTTTCTGATCAGGGACAAGTTCTAGTTCCTTTTTCTCCTTTACATAATCTCATAAGATCTGGAGAAACTATTTATGCCCTAAAACAGTGGTTTCCAACCTTTTCTATATCCCGCACCCCTAGAATGCTTCTGATATATTCTCGCACACCTTACAAAAGTTCAAAATAACGGCAACAAATTATGCATATACACTATAATTTTGAAAACCCAAAGTTTTCACACCCCCTGGAATATTGTCTTGCACCCCCAGGGGGTGCAAGCTCCCCTGGTTGGGAACCCCTGCCCTAAAACAAAGCTGCCTGAATCATGTCAGGTCAAAAGAGAAGAGACAAAACTCACCAGGACAAAACCAGCTAGTGAACATTGTTGCATTAGGAATGGATTTTGAATATTTTCCTTGTATGTATTTTAATATTTATCTCATTACTGGAATTTTGGCCAGATATGAATGCACAAAGGTAGAAAATAATAGCACAACAGCAATAAATAAAAGCAGTTGAAAAACCACTGGAAACAGTCATGAGAAGTAGAATCTCTAGTACCGCATTTTGGTTGTCGGCATATCTTTCACTTACCTTCTCTGTTTACAGGACTGGTCACCCACAAAGCTAGAAAATCTTGTTATAATTCTGTATCAATGCCTAGTCTTAACTCTAATTAACTTTTAATTTTGTACTCCTGTCAAACACACCAAACAGAGGATTTGGAACTAAGCTTTCCCCTTGAATATAAAGGAAGCAAAGATTCTGAATAATAATGTGGGGGGGGAGGCTTAGCAGAAGCAAGTGTAATAGTGCTTTCACCTCTCATAGTCAGTATTATAAATATTGCTTGTGGCCTCAAAGCATACTACCATAGAAGTGAATGGTAGTAGGCAGTTTATATGAGCTAATTATAAAGCTATTGTATCTTATGGATTCCTAGTGACTTTGTGGATATGTCCATGGAATTTTGACAGTGGGTTGCTGTTGTTTTCTTTCAAAATGTATGTGGTGGTGGTGCTTTGACTTCCCAGTCTAGGCTACAGTCTTAGCTTTTTCTGGTGGTCTCCTATCCGTCCCTTAATGAGGTCAATCCTGCTTAACTTTAGCTTCAGGATATTAATCAAGGTCAGCTAGGTACTGCTCCTATGGTCAAAATGAAGCAATCGCTACCCCAATGCCCTTATGGTTATCAGCCTTGTGAGGCAGTCCAGAGAGGAAGCATGCCCAGATGAACTAATTATATTTTATTCTAAAGTTACATTAATAGAATTCTGCAAGTCTGAAGGTATATTTCTTCTCCATCGCCTTTACAACTCAAAAAATTTCCTGACAATTGCCATGCCCACATTCCTGCTGCAGGCTAAGCTGCCTTTTATGGGACTGATCCCTTGGCTGTGGCTTTTCCTGTTGTCTCCCAAGGTTATTCCCACATACCATTGCAGCATATAGAAGGCACTGTCCCATTGTTGGTGGTCAACCCTTGAGTTGAACTTGTTTGGAAGTTTTAGCAGAACAGCACAACTCTCCTTGCATACCCTTGACAAGATTTTTACACTCCTTCCTTCTGGAATGGTCATCCTCTTTCACCAAGCTTTGGGCAGGACATACATGCATGGTAAAGGAGGAAAGGAACACCTGCTAGCCAGCTGGATCAGTCAGATCAAGTCTGGCAATCGGCGGGGTAACAGATATTGCAGCCAGATCACTCTCACACTGTGTTCAACCCCAGTTCTTAGTCTTGGGCCCTGTCTATCAAAATGTCTTTGCAAACTGAAAAAAAATACATCAGAGGAAAACAAATGTTAAATCTCAATTCTTTGCCAATTTTTTTTTTTGTTTTCTATTTCTGCTAATATAGCAGAGGACTGAAAAATAGCCATTTTTCCCAGTGCTCTAGTCTAGCAGGCGGCGGCTGTCCATTGCTTCCCATGTAGCAGAGGATTAGTATATATAATAAATAAATTATATAAAATAGAATGCCTGAACAGTATAAACCCAATATAAGCCCAGATTAGAGGAAAAATATAAAGTTCAGCACAGAACAGAGCAAAATCAGTCATAGCCAGCTGCAGAAAATAAGTGCAAGATATAGCAACAGAAAGAAGACTGTGACAGAATAAATAAAGAATATGGCCAGTAACAAAGCTGAAATAAAGATTTCATTTGCAAATCTGACAAACTAGAACTATCAGTCTTGGAAATTCAAGATGAAAATGCTGCTAATAAGGGAAGGTATGTGGAAATGTATAAATTAAGCTAGAGCACCCTTCAGATGCGTGGATAAAGCTCAGAGAGCTCAGAGCACAATCTCTCTTAGCACAGAAGATGATCAAACCATACATACATGCAAATGTGAAACTGCTGAAGGTATGTGGGAAGGCACTGTATTGGATTAGAAAACTATTCCAAACCAAACTGATGAAAGGCCAGGCTGTGCAGGATGACATAAGGCATGCCTTGGAAATGGTTGAACGCCTGAGAGGTATAGGAGAAGAAATAAAAGATTTTCATGTCGCAGCACTATTACTTAGTGGTTTACCAGAAAGTTATGTAACGCTTGTCACAGCACTTTGATGCACGTTCAGATGATGAACTAACATTGGAATATATTAAGGGCAAGCTTATAGATGAATATAAGCATAAAACAGAAAGTATTAATAGTGATGGTGCTTCTGTCGCAGAGTCTGTTTTAAAGATGAAAAATAGGAATCAAAACAGTTACGTGAACAAGAAACATGTACCTGCCCTGTGTGCAAGAAACGGATCATTTAAAAGCAGATTGCAGAATCTGGAAAGCTAGAATGAATAAACTACAAAAAGTCAACGGTGTGAAGGAAAAAGTTGATTTTGCTTCAGATAATGAATATATTTTTCAATCCAAAAGCTGCACCTCATCTTTGAAAGCGCCATGTGTTGTTTCAGGAAGTACAAGTCACATGACAAATGACAGAAATTTCTTTACTCGCCTTGACCAGAGTAAAACAAAAAATCACCACAGCTAGTGGTCAAATAATGAAATCATCACNACTTCCGTCTCAAAGCATCTATTGATTTGAGGCACCATTCACCACTACCACTCAAATATAACAAATCTTTATAAGATGGTGCCTCCATAACCACAAATCTAGGTATAGTCAAGAAAATATGTGACGGTATCACCCAAATTGGAAGTTTAACCTCAAACTTAAAAAAATATTTTTGCCAAACTCTCAACAGTGCAGCCCTACATTAGGAACGGATTTTGAATATTTTCCTTGTATGTATTTTAATATTTATCCCATTACTGGAATTTTGGCTAGAGATGAATGCACAAAGGTAGAAAATAATAGCGCAACAGCAATAAATAAAAGCAGTTGAAAAACCACTGGAAACAGTCATGAGAAGTAGAATTTCTAGTACTGCATTTTGGTTGTTGGCATATCTTTCACTTACCTTCTCTGTTTACAGGACTGGTCACCCACAAAGCTAGAAAATCTTGTTATAATTCTGTATCAATGCCTAGTCTTAACTCTAATTAACTTTTAATTTTGTACTCCTGTCAAACACACCAAACAGAGGATTTGGAACTAAGCTTTCCCCTTGAATATAAAGGAAGCAAAGATTCTGAATAATAATGTGGGGGTGGTGGTGGAGGCTTAGCAGAAGCAAGTGTAATAGTGCTTTCACCTCTCATAGTCAGTATTATAAATATTGCTTGTGGCCTCAAAGCATACTACCATAGAAGTGAATGGTAGTAGGCAGTTTATATGAGCTAATTATAAAGTTATTGTATCTCATGGATTCCTAGTGACTTTGTGGATATGTCCATGGAATTTTGACAGTGGGTTGCTGTTGTTTTCTTTCAAAATGTATGTGGTGGTGGTGTTTTGACTTCCCAGTCTAGGCTACAGTCTTAGCTTTTTCTGGTGGTCTCCTATCCGTCCCTTAATGAGGTCAATCCTGCTTAACTTTAGCTTCAGAATATTAATCAAGGTCAGCTAGGTACTGCTCCTATGGTCAAAATGAAGCAATCGCTACCCCAATGCCCTTATGGTTATCAGCCTTGTGAGGCAGTCCAGAGAGGAAGCATGCCCAGATGAACTAATTATATTTTATTCTAAAGTTACATTAATAGAATTCTGCAAGTCTGAAGGTATATTTCTTCTCCATCGCCTTTACAACTCAAAAAATTTCCTGACAATTGCCATGCCCACATTCCTGCTGCAGGCTAAGCTGCCTTTTATGGGACTGATCCCTTGGCTGTGGCTTTTCCTGTTGTCTCCCAAGGTTATTCCCACATACCATTGCAGCATATAGAAGGCGCTGTCCCATTGTTGGTGATCAACCCTTGAGTTGAACTTGTTTAGAAGTTTTAGCAGAACAGCACAACTCTCCTTGCATACCCTTGACAAGATTTTTACACTCCTTCCTTCTGGAATGGTCATCCTCTTTCACCAAGCTTT
The DNA here is from genome assembly GCF_001527695.2 of Protobothrops mucrosquamatus. Taxonomy (NCBI): domain Eukaryota; kingdom Metazoa; phylum Chordata; class Lepidosauria; order Squamata; family Viperidae; genus Protobothrops; species Protobothrops mucrosquamatus. Next base: position 31,877 of record NW_015390834.1, on the reverse strand, counting down.
GGGCAGGACATACATGCGTGGTAAAGGAGGAAAGGAACACCTGCTAGCCAGCTGGATCAGTCAGATCAAGTCTGGCAATCGGTGGGGTAACAGATATTGCAGCCGGATCACCCTCACACTGGTGTTCAACCCCAGTTCTTAGTCTTGGGCCCTATCTATCAAAATGTCTTTGCAAACTGAAAAAAAAACATCAGAGGAAAACAAATGTTAAATCTCAATTCTTTGCCAATTTTTTTTTGTTTTCTATTTCTGCTAATATAGCAGAGGACTGAAAAATAGCCATTTTTCCCAGTGCTCTAGTCTAGCAGGCGGCTGCTGTCCATTGCTTCCCATGTAGCAGAGGATTAGTATATATAATAAATAAATTATATAAAATAGAATGCCTGAACAGTATAAACCCAATATAAGCCCAGATTAGAGGAAAAATATAAAGTTCAGCACAGAACAGAGCAAAATCAGTCATAGCCAGCTGCAGAAAATAAGTGCAAGATACAGCAACAGAAAGAAGACTGTGACAGAATAAATAAAGAATATGGCCAGTAACAAAGCTGAAATAAAGATTTCATTTGCAAATCTGACAAACTAGAACTATCAGTCTTGGAAATTCAAGATGAAAATGCTGCTAATAAGGGAAAGTATGTGGAAATGTATAAATTAAGCTAGAGCACCCTTCAGATGCGTGGATAAAGCTCAGAGAGCTCAGAGCACAATCTCTCTTAGCACAGAAGATGATCAAACCATACATACATGCAAATGTGAAACTGCTGAAGGTATGTGGGAAGGCACTGTATTGGATTAGAAAACTATTCCAAACCAAACTGATGAAAGGCCAGGCTGTGCAGGATGACATAAGGCATGCCTTGGAAATGGTTGAACACCTGAGAGGTATAGGAGAAGAAATAAAAGATTTTCATGTCGCAGCACTATTACTTAGTGGTTTACCAGAAAGTTATGTAACGCTTGTCACAGCACTTTGATGCACGTTCAGATGATGAACTAACATTGGAATATATTAAGGGCAAGCTTATAGATGAATATAAGCATAAAACAGAAAGCATTAATAGTGATGGTGCTTCTGTCGCAGAGTCTGTTTTAAAAATGAAAAATAGGAATCAAAACAGTTACGTGAACAAGAAACATGTACCTGCTTTGTGTGCAAGAAACGGATCATTTAAAAGCAGATTGCAGAATCTGGAAAGCTAGAATGAATAAAACTACAAAAAGTCAACAGTGTGAAGGAAAAAGTTGATTTTGCTTCAGATAATGAATATATTTTTCAATCCAAAAGCTGCACCTCATCTTTGAAAGCGCCATGTGTTGTTTCAGGAAGTACAAGTCACATGACAAATGACAGAAATTTCTTTACTCGCCTTGACCAGAGTAAAACAAAAAATCACCACAGCTAGTGGTCAAATAATGAAATCATCACAAAGGGGGATATCTTACTTGCAAGGGCTAAAATTACAGATGAACTGTATCAATTGAACTGCAATCAGGTAGTTAATACTGCCAAGGAGGAAAATCATTCAAACTCCATTCACACATGGCACAGATGGCTTAGACACAGAAGTCCTGACATAATAAAGAAATTAACTGAGAAAGACTATCCCAGTAGAATGAAAGAAAAAACCAGGCCACACGAGGTTTTGATCAGGAGATACAACAGAAGCAATAAAGGCATCCCAGCCAAATGTCTGTCCTATATTGCTAGCGAAGCATTAAAACCCAGAGATGGGAAGGAGAATCCAAAAGAGACTATAGCTGCCACCCTGGTGGTCCAGCCCAGCCAGAGCCAGAATCCCACAAGCTCCAATAACCCCAGCAGCCCTAGTGCCAGCTCTTTGGAGAGCCAAGGCTGAAGCCGCAAAGCAAATGAGTGGACAGCCAGAACAACAAGAGGAGGAAGAAAAAGGACAAGAAGAATAATAAGAAACAGGAAACAGAACCGAGAGCAAAAATAGGACTATTATAAGGAATAGTTGTTGAATGCGGGTGGGTGGGTTTGGAATACATGTTGGAATGTATTTTGTATTGCAACAGCTACAGAAATATTCAGCCAGTAGATGGCAGTGTTTGTAAGTTTACTAGGTATAATCTAGGATATAGACTCTATGATTTTTATTTTATTTTTGTGTGTGTGTTGCAAACCATTATTTAGAATATCTATACATTCTAAAATGAATTTATACACACTAAAAAAAAACCGGGTCGCCTGGCTCACTTCTCATTTCCTTCCACCAATCCTTCTTTGATGGGGGTGCATCCGGAGAAGAAGCCCCTGGTGTTGCTCAGAAACCACTTCTGACATTTCGCAGTAGACCTGGAGGCTCCTCAGTCTTCAGATGGCTTTGCTGCTCAGCACACCCTTCAGCAAGCTCAGATGTGAAAGGAGCTGCTAGAACTCAACCAAGTCCTCGCTCTCAAGGAGGCCCTGGCTCGGAAGCTCTCCCAGAGTGACCACCAGCTGGAACCCATCCATCCAGTGCCCAAATCAACATCAAGAACCTGGAAAGAGAGGTGTCCAAACTGCAGAAGGAAAAGTAAAACTTGGTCTTCACCCTTCAGATGGCCAAGAAAGATGTCACTCAAACTAAGCTAAGCAAACATCCCCAGAGATGTCCGCAGGAGCTGGAAAGGGAGATAACAGAGTTAAAAAAAGAAGTTGAAGGAACAATCTAAGCTGATGAAAATGAAAATATCCAGCGTGCAAACCAAGTCCAAATGCCACCAAGAGATCCAGGCCATGAAAAACCAATGCATTCAGCTGATTAGCCAGATGAAAGAAGATGCTGAGAAATTCTGGCAGTGGAAGCAGCAGAAGGACAAGAAAGTCATTCAGCTGAAGTCCCAGGATCGCAAGCGGCAATTGATCAAGCTGAAGCAGGACTTCCAAAAAAGAGTCCATCATCCTCCAACGGAAAGCAGAAGCTGCTCCAGCTAACAAGCGCTTAAAGGAAGCTCTCCAGAAACACCAAGAAGCAGCTGCAAAACAAAAGGACATTCACAACCGGGGATTTGAAGCAGCCACCTCCTGGGTAAAGAACTGACTGGTGAATGAAGTCAAAGTCCTCATGAGCATAGAATAAGCCCGAGTCACCTGAAACGACCTCCTGGGTGACCACAAAGCTCTAGCCAAGGAGATTGTGTTGCTGAAAGAGAAGCAGGAGACTGGGGAGGTTGTCCTGTCCAAATACAAGAAGCGGACATTTTCCTACAAATGTCTGGAAATCAACCTTTCCATCAGCAAGCAGATCAAGAGCCTGATCAAAATTCAGACACTTGGCAACTGACTCATATTTGTGGCAGTTGCAATGTCCCGGGATCATCTGATCACCTTTTGCAATCTTCTGACAAGCAAAGTCAGTGGAAAAGTCAGATTCACTTCACAACCCTGTCCCTAATTTAACTGCAGCGATTCACTTAACAACTGTGGCAAGAAAGGTTGTAAAATGGGGTGAACCTTTATGAGGAAACCAACCTCATCAGCTTGCCTTTCATGCCTTGTGTTTGTGAAAGGCTGTACTCTGTAGTCAACCATTTTATAAACAGGCTGCCCCCATCATTGGCATTTTGTGAGAGTGACCAGGACATATACTGGCCCCAATGTTTCCTACCTCTGTGCTAACACAAGAAGACAACTACTTGTCTACTCTGCTTAAAAGAATCTCAAGAACCATTAAAAATAAAGGTGCCTAATATTTTGCCTATGCCTTGGTGTTCAGATATATAACTGTAGTTGGTCATCCAGGATCTAAAACTAGGATTTAGAATCTGATTGCCATGATAATTTGAGAGGGTGGGTATCCATACACTTAAACTTGCTGGGCTTGACCATAAAATTATGAACTGTGCCTAAGGATTCATTCACAAAGCCTGAACACCATACCATGATTGTTCTGTCCTTGCTTCACATTACTCTGTGAGCAGCTTGATATACTGCTAAACCCATCTGTCCTCAATAAAACAGACTGCATGTGTAGATCTGGTTGCTTTATTAAAGGAAGAGGATGGGTGAAATTGGGAAAAATAGAAATATACAATTAAGAACCCAAATACAAAATAAACAGTGTTGAGTTTCTGGTGAGCATAACAATGAACAAATATAGATAAATCTAAATCTCACCAGCGATGCTGTGTATATGGGATGTGGGTTTTTTGTCCTCAGATGAAGATGTGCCATAGATTAGGCTGGATTCTTCCTGGTACTTGTTTCCTCCAAATAGCAAAGGAAATGGAATCTGGCTTCCCAGGATGTACTGGTTTTGGAATGAGAGTTGATGGGTAGATGACCCTTAAAGGGCCAGGTCAGCTACTAAACAATACAGATTGGCATTTGGCTCCAGCCAGTAGGCCAGAGAACAACAGGTAACCCCCCAGGTCTGAACGTTTATTTAGCAAATTTTCACAAAAACAAATTTATTCAGAAAGGGTACTTACATTAGAAATTCAAAATTGTGACCAAAAAGACGCCTCTGTAGCCATGTGACTTGGATCCAGTCACTGCTGCAGCAGTGGCCATTTTTATCTCTGTGACTTGCCTGGCTGTTCAGGTTAGGAATGCAATTTTCTGAAGCCGGCAGGGTTTTTTGTTTTTGTTTGTCCCTGGTCACATGGCCAAACAAGATACGGTGATTTTTGCAGCCAGTTTGTTTTTGGTTTTTTGGCGCTGCATGGAGGATCTCCTGCTGCCTGGGCTTGAGGACTGGAGTGCTAGAATTGCTTCTGTAAGTATTTTAAAATATTCTTTTCTGTTACTCTATAGTACTGTATTGTCTGTTTGTAAGCACATTGTGAATTGCTCTGCTTCTTTTTAAGAACTATACTTTGCAAAATATTGAGTTGGTAAGTACAGTAATTTGCAAATACAAAGTTTGTATGCATTTCCCTTGAAAATGCTTGTAGAAATACTAGCCAGTATCTACACAAACCATTCTATAACATGTTTCCTTGCTTTTATTTTGGAAATTAGTGTATATTATTGTAGTTTGTAGGTTTTAAATTTAAATTGCCTCCAGAAATTGTGGGTGCTCCATCACTGGAAGCTTTTAAGAAGAGACTGGATAGGCATTTATCAGAAATACTCTTGTGAGAGCAGTGAGTTAGACTAGATGACCTCAAGGTCCCTTCCATCTCTGTTACTGTTGCAAGCCAAGAGTTCTGTAAATCCCTCTCCCATCTCCCTCTGGGTGCCTGGCTGAAGACTCTTAAGCTAATTAGTGGCAAGTTTTGTTTTTTCTAAGCAATTGCAATCAGAGAGTTGTGTAAGGTACCACCCAACCCCCCTCTGGGCAGCTGAAGATGCTTGAGCTGACTAGCAACAAGTGGGTTTTTAAAAAAAAAAGCAACTGCAATGGCTGCAAGCCTGCTTGGAGGCAATTTAGTTCCTGAGCCAAGTCAGCACTGTAAACAGCTGATGGGCGGCCGGCAGGAAAAGCCTCCCAGTTCAGTTAACAACGGCAGTGATCAATTAACAAATTGGAGGAAATAGTAAGTCAGATCTAAGTTCATTTAATGACCCATTTGATTCAATTAATGAATTTGATTTTAAAAATTTGTAAAATTGACTCTGATTCATTTGAAAAATTTTTTTGACTTACAAGCCTAATGGGCAGGCTCCATTAGGTTCATATCTCGAGGATTACCTGGGGTATGACAATGACAATATTCCACTTAATATTTGCTGAGGAAATGGCCTCACAACAGAGCCTCCATCTTTTAGGTAGATCACTGCTGATATTGGAGGAAAAGTCTTCATTGTGGTTCAGTCCAAGCTGGGGATAAACAACATGGCGACTGCTTTAGAAAGAAGCTTGCAGTTTATTGAAGAGGAGAGCCAGACAGAAAGATGGGTCTGGCAGAAAAGAGAAAAAAAAAGGGCTCAGCACATGTGGGGAGTGGGTTTTTATACCCTCTGGAGCCTTTTGTTTGGAGTTGCTTCCTGTTCCTGTTTGAGGCTTTGTATTTCCTGTGTCATGTTTTGGGCATGCTTTTCTGCCCTTTTAATATTTCCTTCTCTGGGGGACTGACTTCCCACACTGAGACGGGGCTAAGCTGGCATGAAAGTTCCACTACCACCACTACTCTACACCTTCGCCACCCTGGAAAAAAGATAATCACCCATGTGAACAATCCTTGGTGCCTGGAGATGGAAGCTTGAAGTAACAAGGCTGGGGAAAACAATCTGCTCCTTACAGGACATCTGGGCCAGCATGTCTCCTGTCAGCCATCCTCCTTTCTTCAAGGTCTTGGGCTGAACATGTCTTCTGCAGTGTTGCATGGATGAAGAGAGGGGTGGTTTTTGCGGTTCTTCTTCTCCCTCGCCTGTCCTTCTGTTGATGCTGCTGTTTCTTGATTGATGGACAGATGGTACTAGAGATTGAGAAGCCAAGAAATTGACTCACCTGTTCCTACCTCAAATGTGCATAATTGCTGCCTCATTGTGGCACCATAGGGAGGGTGCAGAATGTTCCAGGGAGAGATAAGCAAAGAAAAGGCAGGAGCCAGGCATGAATATATAATCCAAAACCTCCTGGTGTGAAGGTCATCCTGGTTGCCCAGCTACAGCAAACAGGTATCTATATATAGGGAGCAGCAATCTACAAAGATGCTGGAGGCAGACAATCACTTAAGTGCCAATGGCAAAGGTATCATTTTATATTGTTCCATAAGATGTTATGCATGCTAGATATTTGAGAAAATGAAGAAATACAAAAAAATGTTATTGTGGGGAGATCATCAGCTGAAAGGAAAGAGGTCTCATTGAGGGGAGTTTCCAGTCTGGATTCCACAGGTGGGAGGAAGTACTGATAGTCCTTGATTTACAACCATTCATTTAGCGACCAAAGTTACAACGGCACTGAAAAAAGTGACATGACTTTTTTTTCCACACTTACGACCATTGCAGCATCCCAATGGTCGCATGATCAAAACTCAGGGGTTTGACACCTGGCATGTATATATGACAATTGCATTGTCCCGGGATCATTTAAGTTAGTAGGAATAGGAATAGAATAGAGCTGGAAGGGACCTTGGAGGTCTTCTAGTCCAGCCCCCTGCTCAAGCAGGAGAACCTATACCAGACATGTCAAACACAAGGCCCAGGGGCTGGATGCGGCCTGCGAAGTGGTTTCATGTGGCCCGCGAAGCCATCTTAGAAACAGTGAGGGAACGGCCCCCTCTGCCTTGGCCCTGGCCCTGGCCAGCCAGGAGCCAATGTACAATTTTGTGGTGACCATCTATGCTGAAATGCGTTCAGTCTTAGCTCCATAAGCCCCCCCCCGCATGGCCTGAGAGGAACAGTGAGGCTCCTCCAGTGGACCATGCCTTGGCACTTACCCTGGTCCCACCCCCTTCTGCCAGAGACCCTCAGATCTATCCCACTCCTGCCCAGGCCCCCACAGGCACCCTTGACGCGAACAATGTAGAGCTGGCCACATCCACCCAGTAGGCCACACCCACTCCATCCATGCCCACCCAGAAGGCTGCACCCACTCTAGCCACACCCACCCGGTCCCCTGAGGGCAACCGCAATGCTGATGTGGCCCTCAATGAAATTGAGTTTGACACCCCTGACCTATACCATCTCAGACAAGTGACTGTCTAGCCTCTTCTTAAAAATCTCCAGTGATGGAACGCCCATGATTTCTGGAGGCAAACAGTTCTACTGGTTTATTGTCCTCACTGTCAGGAAGTTTCTCCTTAATTCCAGGTTGCTTCTCTCTTTGATCAGTTTCCAACCCTTGTTTCTCGTCCTTCCCTCTGGTGCTTTGGTGAATAACGTGACCCCCTCTTCTTTGTGGCAGCCCCTCAAATACTGGAATACTGCTATCATGTCTCCCCTATTTCTTCTTTTTTTTAGACTAGCCAGACCCACGTCCTTGCATGACCATCTGATAGACAAAGTCAATGGGGAGGCCAGATTCGCTTAACAACTGTGTTACTAACTTCACAACTGCAGTGAACAACTGTAGCAAGGAAGGTCATAAAATGGGGCAAAATTCAATTAACAGCTGTATTGCTTAGCAACAGAAATTTTCGGCTTAATTGTGGTCGTAACTCAAGGACTATATAGGACAGAGTTCCCAAACCTTTCTGGGTTGGTGGCCTGGAGTGGGAGGGAGGGGGAAAAAGGAGATGATTTTGTGGGAGGGGCAGGAGCACGTCAGTGTGCGCACACAAGCGCCCACGATGTTTGTGGCAATGCTTGCGTGAGTGGGGCTGCAAGTGCCCGCAGTGAGGCTTGCACAGATATACACAGCCTGGCCAGCCACTCACACGACCTGGTAGCGATTAGGCCAAGGCCCAATAGTGGGCTGTGGCCCACAGGTTGGGGGAATGCCTGGTATATGATATCCAACGTTTGGGCCTAACCAGTTGTGGGATTCAAATATGTGAACAACTGGTTCTCTGGGTGGATGCCGCTTCTGGAAGTCCATTCTGGGCCTAGGCAACAAAAAATTAGCTACCGATTCTGCCAAAGTGGTGCAAACCGGCTGAATCCCACCACTGGGTCTATATCAGGTTTTCCCAGCGGAAAGCAGGCAGTCTGACGAGATTCTTGTGTACAGTGGAGTTAACAATAAAGAAACCTCTTGAGATGAGCCTCAGAGCCATTTTGGTTGTTAACATCTGACAGTTAACATGCACTTCACTGATTGTATAAAAAGGCATATTTCCTATGGACATTTCACACTGTATCAAAGTGTGAAGTGTCCTTAGGAAAATGGGAGTCCCAGAAGATGGTGTTCATGTGAATGTGGTTTTAAAACTGGAAGAAAAAATGTCAATGACCCAGGCTATGCTGCTATTACTTTGACAACTGAAAATGCCAATAATCCTCCAGCTGTAGCAATGAAAGTTGAGAAGCACAGTGCAAAATGAGATAAATACAGGTGGTCCTTGATTTACGACCACAGTTGAGCCCAAAATTTCTGTTGTTAAGGGAGACATTTGCTGAGTGAGTTTTGCCCCATTTTACGACTTTTCTTGCCACAGTTGTTAAGTGAGTCACTGCAGCTGATAAGTTAGTAACCCGGTTGTGAAATGAACCTGGCTTCTCTATTGACTTTGCTTGTCAGAAGGTTTCAGAAAGTGATCACATGACCTTCAGGCACAGCAACGGTCATAAATAGGAACCAGTCACTGAGCATCTGAATTTTGATCACATGACCATGGGGATGCTGCAAAAGTGGTAACTGTGAAAAACGGTCCTGTTGCATTTTTCAGTGCAGTTATAACTGAAGGGATTTTATTGTGCTTATGATTTTAGTATGTTTAAGTTTGACATTAGCATTTATTTTATATATAGTAACCATTTTATATTGATACTTATAGTGTTATCATGTAATCATTGTTTTGTTATTTTTGTAATCATTATTTTGTAGTTAATTGTTTGATCAGATGCTTTATATATATATATATTGGAAAAGTAAGGGCTTCATGCTTTAGGTATAGGTGATTGCTTATATGAAAAGACCAAGGTAAGGGGAGGGGGGAAAGGAGTTACAGATGGAGCCTGGGTTGCTGTGTGAGTCATCATCTAGGAATTATTTTTTTGTGCCTCTTATGCCTAGTACCAAGACCTGATCTTTTTGTTCTGGAAAGGTATAAAAGGTGGAAGACATCTTTTCTGGTTGTTGCCTTCATCTCTCTACCAGCCACGAAGAGAGATGGGGTCACCCAACTCTATTTTGATCAAAATAAAAGTTGTTTGCTTGCTGAAACCTCGACTCAGGAGTTTCTTTGGCTCTTTTAAATTCCTGAGTAATGCTGTGAGGCTAAGTGGAAAACCTTACAAAATTTTGAGTGGTCCCTAAATGAACTGTTGTAAGTTGAGAACTACCTATATAAAGAAGATTAAACTAATGATGATAGGGACAGCAACCAGCCTTAGAATTGCCCATGAAGATACCGAAGTGCTGAATAGTTTCTACCTTTTAGGATTAACTATCAACAGTAAAAGAACCGCTAGGCAAGAAATATGAGGCTGACTAGCATTTAGTGGAGCAGCAACGAAGGCCTTGGAAAAGATATTCAGAAGTTGGGCTAAATGTTTATACAGGTAGGTAGTGATTAGTGAGAGTTTGACCAGTGCAATATTCAATTTAATGCCAATTATAAATTGATTCCAGGCCTCATTTAACGCGTGCCAAAATACAGTTAGTGTAAGGTTAGTGCACACATAAGTGAGGCTAATCCATGCACAGTGGTTAATGGATTAGATTCTAATTAGATTGGACTCTAATCGTCATTTGTGTAAAATGGAGAAAAAGAAGGTTCCATTCAAGGAAAGTTCAGAAAAGAAGAATACAGGAGATAGCAGGTATGCTTTGGATATGGTTTTGACTGGTCATTATTTCCATATTCTTACTCGATCATTGTTCCAATCATTTTGATCTATACTTATGCATAGATTCTTTTAGGAGTGATATGGGAATTGTATGGGGGTGAAGGAGAAGTGAGACATACTAACATGAAATTATGATTAATTTTGCATTTATACATTATAAGCTTATACTGGTTAAATTAAGCTATGCAAATATATGCTTTATTGTGGAGATTAAGTACTGCGTATATCTTCCTTTCTTAGCCAAGTGACTTACTCTCCAAAGATGGCCTCTCCCCACTCCACTCCCTATAATATTTTTTGTTATCTAACAGCCATGGTGTTTAGTTCCATGTTGATTCCTTTCAAAATGTTCTCTTTTCATATTAGACTTGGAAGCCATCACATGTTCCCAATTAGCTTTGAACCAGAAAACACAACCAGTCAACCACTGGAAAAGAAGGGAGCTTATGTAAAAACTTCTGTTCCAGACTAAGAATGAGATAATTGGAACAGCTTTGAGGGAAAGGGGTGAGAAATTCAGGGCAATTTGTGGAATGCAACTGCTCCCTGGAGAAATCTCCAGACTTTATTGCATAGATTATGCTTTTTCAATGCAGGTTCCTAGCTAGCCAGCTAGGAACATCTGTTTATGATTCCTGCACCAGCTTTCTTTCTTTCTTTCTTTCTTTCTTTCTTTCTTTCTTTCTTTCTTTCTTTCTTTCTTTCTTTCTTTCTTTCTTTCTTTCTTCCTTCCTTCCTTCCTTCCTTCCTTCCTTCCCTTTCCTTCTTTCTTTCTCTTTCTTTCCTTCCTTCTTTCTTTCTTTCTTTCTTTCTTTCTTTCTTTCTTTCCTTCCTTCCTTCCTTCCTTCCTTCCTTCTTTCTTTCTTTCTTTCTTTCTTTCTTTCTTTCTTTCTTTCTTTCTTTCTTTCTTTCTTTCTTTCTTTCTTTCTCTTCTGACTGGAAGAAGATACTGTATAGTACACCTTTCTATTCCACTTGGAACATCCATGCAGGATTCTTGGGAAGATCAACTAAGATGACAGGAGATCTAGAGGCAAAACCATTTGATGAATAATTGAGGAAACTAGGTATGTTCAGTCTAACAAAGAGAAGGACTAGGGGTGATATGATGGCAATCTTCCAGTATTTGAGGGGCTGTCACAGAGAAGAAAGGGTCGACCTATTCTCCAAGACACTGAAAGGCAAGACAAGGAACAATGGATGGAAACTAATCAAGGAGAGAAGCAACCTATAACTAAAGAGAAACTTCCTGACAATTAACCCATGGAATGGCTTGCCTTCAGAAGTTGTGAGTGCTCCATCACTGCAGGCTTTTAAGAAGAGACTGGACAGCCACTTGTCTGGAATGGTATAGGTAGGGCTTTTTTTCTCACAGAATGCCCAGAACGGAGTTCTGGCACCTTTTTTGGATGGAACCTTGTAGGGTAGGCAAGGCGGGTTGTATGACATGTGTGAGTTCCGGCACCTTTTTTTTTTTTTTTTAAAGCACTGGGTATAGGGTCTCCTGCTTGAGCAGATAGTTGGACTAGAAGACCTCCAATGTCCCTTCCAACTCTGTTTATTCTGGACTCTGTATTTTTTAGTTCAGACTTGCTGAATCATTCCTTACCATCCTAAAAGGTCAGCATTTCTTCTCTGAGGTCTTCCTGGAGGAGCTGTCCCAGGTATGACTGAGGGCATTTCCACATTAGTAGCATCTGATCCCATTATTCCTCAGAAAGCCTTTTTTTTGTTTACATGATCCACAATCAGCTTTGCAGACCTTAAAGTAGAAAGAACATCAGGAACCAGTCTTACCTTCAGCTAACTAATGAGCACAAGAGACATTATCCAGACAGAGAGATTCTGCCAATTTATTCTTTTCACTCCCTGTATTTGTGTGCATCTGCCTGTTCTTTTGCCTCCTCCCTCCACCAGAACACTTGCTGTGAGGGGAAGCTGTGCATGAAAAGGTGCGCTGTAAAAAAAAAAAAGACATTTCCCTCTCCCCCCCCACTGACTTCCCAGCTGCCATTTATAGTGCAGCAATTCTTCTGTTACATTAAAAATAAAACACTTATAACTTCTACAGTAAGAAATGCCATTTTGCATCTAGGTAGCTGTAAGCATGGATGCATGTTGCCATGGTGCCTAGATGGCAGGAGCAGAAAATGAAGTTCTAAATGAAGACTGGAGAAAGTGAGATGCTCTAGAAACAGGATATTGCACAATCTTGGAGTATGTGGTGCAGAGGTCAAGGAAAAAGGGGATGATTGGCTAAAGACAGGGTTAAGCAAGGGTTCGCACCCATGGGAAAATGGTCCATCTGCAAGGTTGGCCAAACTGCATTGATTCAAAGGAAAGCAATAGCCATCCTGTTATTTTCAGTCAAGCAGAGCAGATTCAGAGATGAATTAGCCCAGCTCCCAAAACAGATGACGTGCTTGGATTAATCAGATTGGGAACAGGTTTTGAAAAATAGTGCAAAATATTAGTGTGGAAGGACTCTGATCCTTACATGATGCTTCCAATCGTGGTGGGATTGCCAGCTAAGCCTTCTGCAAAGATAAAGATGCACATTCTTTCTTCTCTACCCGAATAAAAGCTTATGGGTGAATTTGATCTGGATTATTTCTGTTCCTTTTCTCTGCTGCTTTGATCAAATGACACTGAGTCGATCAACACCATAGCTTTGTATATGCTTTTATTCAGTCTGATCAGGGCTTTAGGCCTCTACCCTCCCTTACTTCCATCTGAGAATCTGTATATTTTCCACCAGGCAGAGAACAGCTGCTACAGTGCATGTCTAATTCTACACAAGAAAAAAGACCAGTCCCTCTTCCCTACTGTGGCAGTCCTAAGGTGATTTAGCCAATCTTCCTCGGAGTTGCTGCTACATTTGGCATGCTGAGCTTTACTAAAATGTATTTTCTTTCACTTTGTTCCAAATCATAAACAGAAGTGGGCTTTTTTTTCTCCTCCTGTGTAAACTTGGTAACTTATTTGTTGCTCTCAAAGAACCTCAAACTTCATGCCAGCTGAAACCTGAATGGCCAAATCACTCCTGTGTCAACGCTGCTAACATCGGATGTTTTTGCATTGAGAACAGATGGAAATGTAGCCATCTTTTTCCTTTCGCTTTTAGAATTAGATGATGCTGGGGGGGGGGTGAATGAGAGTTTAACTAGATGTAACAACACTAAACTTAGTGTGAGAATCAAGGTTATTGAACTCAGAGTTGATAAAGAATTGACGGGCTGGAGAGCTGGAGAGGAAGACCGCTGCTTCAAACTAATTGGGGAATGTGATTTATGACTATTAATTGGAGGAGGGAATTGTGCTTTGATACTATGTGCCTAGGGGAGGGGAATTCAGTTTTTGGCTTCGATTATGCAGTGCCGATGTTACGCTACTCAAATAAAAGATCATTTAAGGTAAACAATGCCTTGAAGTTCTTTTGAAGAGTTTCATCTGTCGGAACCATGACATTCTGTTTATTCCCACATGTTCCCACATGTTATTCAGAGCAACTGTTAAAGCCTCCTTCAGTCTTTCTTCTCACTTTACTTTACAATTAATCCTATCTTTTATTTTTTCTACTATTCAAAATGGTACGACTTGTTTTTTTCCCCTTCGAACAAAATCAGTTTTATTTTATGAAAAACCAACTGCATGAGGGTTGAATGAATTTCAAAGGTCATGCTTTTCCATAAAGTGAGGGCCATAACTAAGAAGATTAGGGTGTTTTATCCCTCTTAGAAGAATATCTTGCTAAAATGTCTGAGTACAGCACCACGCTTAATTCTGGAAAACCCCAATATACCCCCTCAGAAGGTGGACAGCCATTTGTAATTGTTTTTATGCAGAAGAGAAAAGTTATTAAATGTATCACATAATGAGAAAACATGGTAAATATATTTAATTGATGCAATCTGTTGAAACGTAAATTAAATCCAATGTAATTCTGGACTTGCCCATTTCTTTTTTTCCATAAAGTGTAGCTTTGACAGGCTGTTGGGCAAATATGACCAAAATGCACTGCCAAAATCATGTTCTCATTGAACACACTTAAGTGGATGCCATTGATATCCAGCAACACTACTCTCAAGTTGTTCTACAATATTTTTTGCTGCTTGTATAAATTTGCTTCAGTTGTTCTAATTCCCTCCCTGAGAAAATCAATACAAGCTCAAGTATCTGTTCTGTCTTTTGTAGCAAAGACAGGTCAGAGGATTTATTCAGTTCCTCTGTACTTTTCTTATCTGCTTTAACTATCTAATAGCCCAATCCCTCTCAATGGCTTGCTTGTTTTCCACACCGAATATAGTTAAACATTTAAAGAAATTCTTACTCTTCTGCTAAATGTCTATGGAGATTCTCAGTCATCCAGGTCTCAAAGATGCTTTTTCAAAAGGCAACTGGGCTTTGTCCAAAAGCACTTTTGGATTTTCATTCTTCTGCTAATTTCTTTTTGGCATATATGTCTCAATTTTTTTATTATTGTTGTTATTATTAATTGTCACTTAACTTTATTTGCCAGAGTTGATGTTCTTTTTTCATTTTCCTGGCTAGGATAGATAGCTTTTACCTATTGTTCCACTTGAAAGTCACTTGATTTGGCTGACCTTATCTTACATTCCAACTGAGATTCAATCACTGTGGTTGGCTTTAGGCATCTTAAAGAGTCTCGGCATCTTTTCTTCCCAGGCTCATTTCCATCAATCTCTTCATTTTTCTTACATCATCATCATCATCATCATCATCATCATCATCATCATCATCATCATCATCATCATCATCATCATCATCATCATCATCAAATTGGAAGGGACCTTGGAGGTCATCTAGTCCAACCCCCTGCTCAGGCAGGAAACCCTATACCATTTCAGACAAATGGCTGTCCAGTCTCTTCTTAAAAACTTCCAGTGTTGGAGCATTCACCGCTTCTGGAGGCAGGTTGTTCCACTGGTTAATTCAGTGGTGGCGAACCTTTGGCATGGGTGCCAAAGGCGGCACTCGGAGCCCTCTCTGTGGGCACACGTGCTGTTGCCCCAGCCTCGCCTCCCCCGTGACCCCCTTCTCTCCAGCAGCCCCCCTGAAGGAGAGTCACCCCTGAGCGTGGCCCACCCAGAGCAGCGCAGCCAAGGACATGGCAGCCAGGCAGCGTAGACAAGACTCTGCCCTCACACCCCATCATGTACAGTTGATGCTGCAGGGCGCGGGCAGAGGGCGTGACTGCCATAGCACTGCTGGGCTGCCTGGCGATCTGTGGCGGGCCCTGGAGGCAGTGAGTGGCCCTGCGGGCAAGCGGGGGGGTGGGGGATGGGGCAGGGGCGGGGCCTGTTTTGGGGCACTCGATCTCTAAAAGGTTCGCCATCACTGGGTTAATTGTTCTAACTGTCAGAAAGTTTCCTTGTTGCTTAAGCTGGACTCTACAGGCACTTTCCTACTTGCACGTATGCTAAGTAACAGAGCATTAAGCTCATCGTAGATTTGTGAGCACACGTCCTCCAGGTGTGGGCCTTTAAGCTTTCAGGAAGGTGGGAGTTTCTCTGGATTTCAGTTGGCGCATCTGCTTCCAGGCAACGAGACATCACAATCACACACCACAGCCGATACACTTATTTTTATAAGAAATGGCCAGCTGCTGAAGACTTAACAAGGGAGATGCAAAGGGCACAAGGGGGCAAGAGAGAGGTCAGGTTCCCGCTGGTGCCTGCCTGTTCCTGCCATCCTTAACAGACAGCTCCAGAGCAGCTTTTACTCTGGGTTACTGCTGAGGAAGGGTGCTGTTACTGGCCTTGGGGTTAGAGATGTCTCGGGATTTGTTTTAGAAAGGATGTTCCCTTTTTTTTTTCCCCGAGGGGGTTGGTTGAATTCAAATGCCACAAGCACAGGGTTATTATTCTGTCTCTCCCGGCTGCATCCATCACAGTCAATCTCTTCCTTGATCGTATTCTCCTGAGCCGTTCTGTCCCTCAGAAAAGAAGATGCCTCTCTCTTGCCTTTCAATAAAAAAATGCTTACATTTTAATCCTCTCTCCGTTCTCCTCATTTATCCATCCCGGCTTTCTGCTTGTCTGTATCCTCTTAGCTTTCTATATAGCTGAAGAATCCAATTGGAGCCGTGGAGAGAAATTTATCTGGGGATTGCAGGTGGCTAATGGGGGCGTTTCTTCTGAACTTTCTGGGGCAGCCATCTCCGAAGATGGGGCTGTCAACCTCCCACCTGTCCTTGAGAGGTGCTGCCTTGTCACCTGCAGCCATCACAAACTGGAGACATTGGTAAAATCCCTGGAGAGGAGAAGGTGAAATGTCACCTCTTTGTTCTGTAATACAGATAGTCCTCGGCTTACGACCACAATTGAGCCCAACATTTCTGTCTTTAAGTGAGACGTTTGTTAAGTGAGATTTGCCCCATTTTACCTTGCCACAGTTGTTAAGTGAATTACTGTAATTGATCCATTAGTAACCCGGTTGTTCAATGGCTTGGCTTGTCAGAAGGTTGCAAAAGGTGATCACATGATCCTGGGACACAGCAACGGTCATAAGTATGAACCAATTGCCAAGCATCTGAATTTTGATCACGTGATCATGGGGATGCTTCACAGGTGGTAACTGAAAAATGGTCATAAGTCACTTTTTCCAGTGCTGTTGTAACTTTGAACGGTCACTAAATGAACTATTGTTACGTGGAGGATTACCTGTATATGGTGGCTAGAAGCGCGCGTCTATCAGCTGTAGAGAAGAAATCCTAGTTCAGAGCTATGCACAAGGAATAGTTGTTAAAAACAGCCAGCTAGCATCACATTTTCCTGCTTTTTTGATAAGGGTTTTCTTTTATTAGCTCCCACAGCAAACCTTAAATGATTGGATGGGAGGAGAGGATGGAAGTAGAATATATTGCAGTATTTTCAGATCTTTCATGCGCAGGATGCTTACTCATGGATAGCATCCTTCAATTGAGTGAGATCCAGTAGGGTGTAGTGATGTAAGGTGTTGGTATATAATCAGAGACATCCAGATTCAAATCTTCTCAGTTCTAGAAGCTCACTTTCTATGAATGACTATGGAACAATCCCTATCTCTAAATCCATTGTGTCCCACAAAATTGGAAGAAAGAATTCTCCTGGGCTCCTGGAAGAAAGCAAAATACATTTTAAAAAATGTAGCATTCATGATACTGTGGTACTATATTTGTGGCTTCAATGTGCCAATGTATGTGCTTAATTGGATATATATTGTTCTGTTTTCTTTGTCCTGGTTTTGGTTTACTTTACTTGTACTTCCATCTTATTCTATTTAATATATTTGATAAAGTGTTTTCTTTAGGCCCTCCACACACAACAGGCACAATTAGAGCTTGAGAAGAGGTAAACTCTTTGGGATTTATCTATATCTCTGTTCTCTTGTCTGCATTTTTAACTTATGTTGATAATCGTTATAGTTTGTTAACTGGAATGGTGTATATGTGAGAATGAATTATTAGACAACTAATGTAAATATCCAGGTGTCCTGTGGAAACTCAACTAGAACTAGCTCTAAAGAAGCAGAATAAACCTTGTTATTGACCCTTAATCTGGATGCTCAATTAAACTTTAACTACAAGTAATCCTTGTTTAGTGATCACAATTGAGATTGGCAACTTGATCATTAAGTTGAAGCAATTGCTAAGTGTAACTGCAACCAGGCTTACAATCTTACTTTAGCTTTCTTTGCTTAACTTGTGAAAGTTGTAAATGCAAGGATTGGTTGCAAAATTACTTTCTCCATCACCGTCATAACTGCAGTCACTAAATGAGTCAGATAAATAAGAACTATCTATACATTATTAAATAAAAGGAATCTTGTGTCCCAAGGCTACAAGTTTAATCCCATATTGCATGTAACTTGAGCCCTGAGGAACATTGGTAGCATACGATGAGGGATAAACAGCACGTCTGCATATACAGTACACCTGCATGATAGCTCATTGTAACATCTCTGCCTTTCTTGCTCTGTACACATGGGGAGAGGAGAGAGATCTATAAACCTGATGGAAGTGGTAATGTGAGATTTGTTTGCATTTTGTTTTATCTTTAGCTTTAGGCTGCAATTTTCAAAACAAATGGAATCCAATTACTTTAATCTCAAGCAAATTGTTTGAGTATAGAGATGTACAGGTCGTTTTCAGTTTGAACAGGAAATCCAGAGCAGTGTCATGCGATTAGATGTTATTTGTGCTGTTTCAGGGGTATCCTTTTAAATAGCTTTCAAGAGGAAATGGCAATGAAAGATGCCTACTGGATGCAGAAATGGTGAAGATATATAAGGCAGTTGTCAGCCTTGTCACATAAAGCTCGTTTTATTCAAGGTGTCATTGCCTCAGTGTATTCCAGTCCATTGTCACTTGAAATCTCTCCCCCCCCCCAACAGAGACTTCATGTGCAATGACCCACAGGCCCCTGATGTTAGTCATGGGCTCCCATTCAAATCAATAGGATTTGGATAAGGCTGAGGGAAGTGTTGGTGTCTGATAGCTCCCTATGAATAAAATGCTGAGAATTGTTAGCAGTGCGTGATAATTCGGTGGATTGGCAGTGGTGACTTTCTTAAGCTTTACAAGTGATAGGCAGGGGATGGGGGTGCTGTTTCCCAGCAAGATTAAAAATTCATATCTGCAGCTTTCTTCATGTCCCTCATTAATGAGAACCCATATCAGAAAAGATTTGTTTCCTTATTTACATACGCCTGTTTTACCCATTTAATACGAAATATCTGAAAGGTTCTCTTCTGAGGCTGGCTGTCCAGAACAAAACAAAAGCTAATTAGAGCAAATGAGTTGCTCCATGGAGATTTCTTTTGAATATGTGCCTAGGAATTTGGAATGCATGTCACAGAAGGAAATACAATTTATGACTCATTTTCAGCAGAAGTCTAGGGTGATGGGTGAAGAGACATCTAAGCCATAGCATCTGAAAATATCTTTTGTATTAAATACGTAAGAGAATATGTACAAGTTTAAGATATAAAAAAGGCACATTGCGTGAGGCTTATCTAATCCCACATAGAGATTCTTGCAGTGCCCACAGGAAATAAATATGGGCCACTGCAAGAATCTCTACAAGCCTCACACAATGTGCCTTTTTTACTTTATTTCCAGCACAATGGCATTCAGAGACATATAGAACTTGCAAGTTCCATGCAGCCACAGAAACAAACCACAGGTAGCTTTATTCTCCATAAATATTCTTTAGAGCTGTAGGAAATGATGCTTTGCATTCACAGTAATTCAAATTGTGTGCCAAAATATGAATTAGACAACCTGTACAAGTTAAGCAAATTAGACAGGTTTATCTATATGTACCTATTTTGCATATTTGATATGATTCTGTAAGTCAGACTGGGGTGAAGCACTATGGAAATTATTCTACTTCTCCCTTTTACTGCTTACTCCTTCAATTCATTTATTAAATTTTGGGATCTAACTGGAGCAATGGACTTTTATATTCGTCTTTTGCAGTGTCACATTTGCAGTGCAAAAAAATGAACGGTTACTAGGTGGCACCAACGAGATATAGCACATCCTAACTTTTGTTCCCATCTAGTGATCATCCAGATTTTTGGAACCCAAATATGGAATCCTAATGCTTATCAGAAGGCTGAATGATGCACTCACTGTTTTCCACATTTGAAAAATATCAGTGTGCACATCTCCACAATCTCATTATATATGTAAATCTGTTTTTCAATTGCTAGAAAGGAGAGATCAAGGACCAACAAAAGGGAAGGCATTTCTCTCCCCCCCCCCCAAAAAAAAACCCATAATGTATTTAAGGATCTTCCTGGCAAAGGATGTAGGATGGGATATATTTCATATAGTTTTACTGGAGGTAAACCCTTGATTTTCTATTCTTCTATAGTTTTTTTATGTAAGATATTATATTGGTTCATTGTCTAGAGTTGATTACAAGATGGGAAACCATATGATGTTTTTTATAAAGATTTTTAATCCCATCTTTATTATTTCTATAAATAACTCAAGACAGTGAACATACCTTACATTCCTTCTCTGATTTTCCACACAGCAATAACCCTGTAAGGTGAGTTGGGCTGAGAGAGAGAGAGTGATTAGCCCAAAGTCACCCACCCAGCTTTCATACCTAAGGTGGAACTAGAACTCACAGTCTCCTTGTTTTTAGCTTGGTGTCTTAACCACTAAACCAAACTGAATGAATGAATGAATGAATGAATGAATGAATGAATGAATGAATGAATGAATGAACGAATTAATGGCCCATTGCCATTATGGGGCACTAACCGGTTCCCTATGCTGTGCTCCTGATAGTTCATCACAAATGCACTCCAAACTCAATTGCCATACATATACATATACATACACATACATATTTTAAAAACAATAAATAGTTGATCACCAAGAGAATAAAACATATAAAATTTAAAAATTTAAAATTTATTTACTAAACCACCAAGCTTTCGTCAAGAGCTCTTGACATCATCAGGGTATGCAAGCCATTGTTGGGAGTCGCCTATATGCAGCCGCTGATCATCTGCATCCGGCTCCTAGCGTGCGTCATGGGTCCCAGCTGAGCGCGCTGTAGTAACTCTTTCCTATTCTTGTTCTGTGCTCTATCGTGCTCAGTCCTTCCGATCCTGGAGTTGGATAAAATCCTTTCATTTCCCTCATGGGTGACAGTCATCCCCTTCTCACTATACCCCTGTCCGTGGTCCTGTCTATTGTGGGGTGTGTGTTCTATTTTACATTTTCTCCTGGCTCCTCCAACCGTTTCTGTCGAATTGCAATTTGATCCCTCCCCCGCCCCCGCCGTAGTTCAGGTAACCCAAGAGGGTGGATACACCCAAGAGTCATGTTTTTACTTGTGTAGCTAAATACACATACATACATACATACATACATACATGCATGCATGCATGCATGCATGCATACATACCCTTGCAGCTGATCTTGTGGTGGCCTATTAAATCAATGAACTATCCTCATCCGTAGAACCTTATGCTCCATTCAACTCTTACATCTCCCAGTGGGCGTCCTTTCGATTTCTATCCAGGCTGAACGGAGCATGCTCTCTTGCTTTCCCACCCGCTGCATACAGCAGGGCAAAGCTTCTCTTCACTTCCCCTTTTCTAAAAAAAATTAATTTGCCATGTAGGGATGTTGCTATTTTATTTCCACGAAGCTAAACGCTATGGTGTTTTTTTTTCCTTGCTACAAAATTTTCATGGACCCCCCAGAGAATGTAGATGAAAAAGAATAACCCATTCCTCTTTTGTAATTATAGCAATGATGGCACCTTATGAAGAAATAAGGAAAAGGCAAAAAAAAAAAAAAAAGGATCTGCTTTAGGGTCAAAAATATGATATAGGAAGGGGAGCAAACATCTGGGAAAGCACTTTAAGGAGGGAACAATCCCTAAAAGGAGAAGACAGGCATTGGTAGATCCATCCACAAAGTTAGTGAGGCTGGCCTTTTTCTTACAGGGATGGGAAGGGCAATAGCGTGGAAATCATCAGTCAGATCATGCAGTGTCCATAGTCCAGGGTGAGCACCAGCATAGTCTGGCTGCCAACCCATTCAGGCAGCTCAGAAGCATGGGAGGAAATGGCTTAGGCCGCATGTGGAAATGTCCTTAGAAAGCTTCACTATCTACAGCAAGATCCTGCATTTGAATCTTGGGTCTGATTTAATAGGATTCTTCTCATTCTTAGAGAGAACTTTCAGAGTCCTGTTAAATACCAAAAAAACAAACAAATAACTGCTGTACCAAAAGGCAGAAGATTATTTTTCAGACCTTTAAGCCTTTTAAATGATCCATTTGCAATTTCTAGAAAGGACAAAATGGGCTTGAAGGCATTTTAAAACATGACTTTATCCAACTTCTTTGCCTGTTAAAAAGTATTGCTAGTTCTGGTGCTTACAGTACAAAGTCTGATTCTAGGATTTTGGAATAGCAAGACCCCAGTGAGAAATAATAATTAATGAGAGATAGAAAGTGGCAACAAACATGCCGTCTGATTTTGATTTTTAGAGGACAACAAATAGCAGGAAGGCTGCCGAGCTGCCAGTGCTTAACAGCTGGCTAGAGTCCATCTCCACTTAACAGACTTCTCATCAGCATGCTAAACAAAAGGTTGTAACTTGGGGATTCTGAACAGAAAGGAGCTTTTTTCAACCTCTCTGGCTCAACAGAATGTTCACAAATGGCCGGGGGGGGGGGAGGACACTTTTTTGTAACATCTGTTTACTGGGCCCGGCCAGCTGTTGAGGCAGACTTTGTTCTGCATTGAAAGAGAGAGAAAGAAACAAAAGAAAAGAAACTCAGACCCATCATTGTCTTTCCACACATTTGTTTACTTTATTAATTACCCCAAAGCCATTATACATCTGATATTAAAACAGATTTGATGCTTTTGAAAAAAATATGAACAGTTTATTTCAGTGTTGCTAACGTACAGAGATACTTGATGGGTAGGGGGTGGAAAAGGAAGGGAACACATTGTAAGCTAATAAAGTACAGAAATCCAGAAAGCAAATCCATGTGAAAACCAAAGTGCTTCCATTTGATGTGCTTTGTTTTAATGGTTTCGGGTAATAACTTTGTGAAGAACAGTTCCTTCATCAATATCCTTTATTCCCCTGAAGGAAGCTGACATAGGAAATGGAAATATGCAAAATAGATTACGGTACATCCCTATTTACTTATTTATTATTAATAAGCCAAACCTGTAGTATATCTTGAGTTGACCAGGCTCTCATTGCATAGGCTGCATAATGATGCAAATAAATTAGATATATATATTTAAATTAAAGAAGGTTTAAAGAATTGTTGCATGGGCATTTTTTCCACATTTCTCCTGGCTCGTGGCTTGCGCTGAGAGCTGCTTTTTCCTACAAACAACCTCCCTATGTTAAACATCAAGGAGAGGGGTTTGTATGTAGTTAACTTTACTTCCCCCTATAAACTTTGAAAGTAGATAATTTCTAATGGCAAGCTAAAACTTAATTCATATATAACACATATAGTTGCCACTTTTTTTTTGCATTTTCCCCCCAGTTTCTACCACTTGCACTGACATCCATCATTATAAAATGCTTTGAGAAGCTGATAAAGGACATTATTGGATCTAGCCTCCCGCCAGCATTTGACCCGCTTCAGTGTGCTTACGGAGGATGCTATTTCTTCTGTTCTCCATCTGAGCTTGGAGCACTTAGAGGAAAGAAATACTCATGTGTGTTTGTTGTTTGTCGACTTCAGTTCAGCATTTAACACAATCATTCCCCAGCATCTAGTAGACAAACTGGGCCCTTTAGACTTAAACACTCCTTTGTGTAACTGGATTCTTGATTTTCTTACTAACAAGCCCCAGTATGTGCGAGCTGGTACAAATATTTCTAACACCATTTTCTTGAGCACAGGTTCTCCTGAGGACTGCATCCTAAGTCCGCTGCTGTTCACCCTGTTGACCCATGACTATTGTGCTAGGTTTGCCACCAACCATATTGTGAAGTTTGCGGATGATACAACAGTAGTGGGCCTTATTCAAGATGACAAAGAGGGTGCTTATCGCAAGGAGGTTGAGGGTTTGGTGAACTGGTGTAAGGACAACAGCCTAGTTTTAAACAATGGAAAAACCAAAGAGACCATTGTCAATTTCAGAAAAGGCAGGTACAGCCACACTCCTCTGTGCATTAATGATTCACCTGTGGAGATGGTTACCAACATCAAATTCCTGGGTGTGCAGTTAACAAGTAGGCTGGCTTGGTCACTCAGTAGCGAGACACTGGTGAAGCGAGCACAGCAGTGCCTGCATTTTTTGCGTCATATGAGAAAAGCACATCTTCCTTCCCCTGTCCTTACCACTTTCTACAGAGGGACGATTGAGAGCATCCTGTCATACAGCATCACAATCTGGTTTGGAAGCATCACTGCTTCAGACAGGAAGGTGGTGCAGAGAGTGGTGAGGATGGCTAAAAAGATTATTAGCAGTTCCCTCCCTTCCATCCAGGACATAGCATATAAGCGTTGCTTGAGCAGGGTCAGCAAGATTGTCTGGGACACTACACATCCTCTTCATGACCTGTTTTCTTTGTTACCTTCTGGGAGGAGGCTTTGTGATATCCGAAGCAGAACATCCAGATTCAGTCATAGTTTTGTTCCATACAGTATTAACCTTATGAACTCTAAAGCTTCCTCCTTCCGTTATGTATTCAAGATGGACAGTGATTAATATTTATATGTTACTTATATGTAAGGGTGTATGTCTATACATATGTTGTATATAGTATGTGATAGAATCAAGATCACGTGAAGTATTAATACCACTTTACAATGCCTTGGTAATGCCACACTTGGAATACTGCATCCAGTTTTGGTCACTATGATGTAAAAAAGATGCTGAGACTCTAGAAAGAGTACAGAGAAGAGCAACAAAGATTATTAGGGGACTGGAGGCTAAAACATATAAGGAACTGTTGCTGGAATTGGGTATGTCTAGTTTAATGAAGAGAAGGACGAGGGGGGACATGATAGCCGTGTTCCAATATCTCAGGGGCTGCCACAAAGAAGAGGGAGTCAAGCTATTCTCCAAAGCACCTGAAGGCAGGACAAGAAAAAACGGATGGAAACTAATCAAGGAGAGAAGCAACCTAGAACTAAGGAGAAACTTCCTGACAGTTAGAACAATTAACCAATGGAACAACCTGCCTCCAGAAGCTGTGAATGCTCCAAAACTGGAAGTTTTTAAGAAGAGACTGGACAGCCATTTGTCCGAAATGGTGTAGGGTTTCCTGCCTGAGCAGGGGGTTGGACTCGATGACCTCCAAGGTCCCTTCCAACTTTTTTTTTATTATTATTATTATTATTATTATTATTATTATTATTATTATTATTATTGTTGTTGTTGTTGTTGTTGTTGTTGTTGTTGTTGTTGTTGTTATTATTATTATGTGTACACTTTGAGAGCAAGCAACTAAATTTTGTTTTTAATGTGTGCCATTGTGCCCACAGAAAAAATGACAATAAAGGTTATCTATCTATCTATCTATCTATCTATCTATCTATCTATCTATCTATCTATCTATCTATCTATCTATCTATCTATCTATCTATCTATCTATCTTCCACAACTGTTTCATCTTTCATGCTCTATAGCAGGGTTTCCCAACCTAACAACTTCCAAGTATGTGGATTTTTGGGACTTCAACTCCCAGAATCCTCATCAATGGCCATTCTGGCTGTGGAATTCTGGGATTTAAAATACACACTTGGAAATGACTAAGGTTGAAAACACAGGAACTAGCAAGTATCACAATCATGACAGACTCTGCCTCTGTTCTCTCTGGAGATATTGCAATCTCTCCATATGTTTCTTTATTTCACATTATTCCAGCTTGGGAGGTGCCCAAATGGGGTGTGAGAGGAGGGGCAGAAGTCTGGAGCAGTCAGACCCACCCCCATCCCTGCTGTAATGCCCTGTCTAATGGGTATTTTCTCTGGTGTTTGGTGATACAGTGAAAGTGTATGCCAGCAAACTTAGATGAGAAAACCAACAATTTTGCCAAGAACAGCTGAGACACCCACAAATTGGGAGAATGTGATTGGGTAATGAACAGATGCAACAGAGGCAGGATAGGAACTGACAACGGGAACAACAAATGTTATGATGTATTGTTTTGTTGTAGTAGAAAGCTGGAGATATAGCACTAACTCAATCATAATCTATTCTACCACCCTCCCCATGAAGAAAAGCACATTTTCACTAGAAAACAATCTTGTTAATAATTAAGGTTGGAAACATTCCACAGCTTATTTCCAAACTGTAGCAGGATTGTGTCTTCGTCAGGTTTACAAAGTGAGTACATTCCATAAGATTACTCATCAGCACAGTGGGAAAGAAAAGAGGGGTGGGGAACAAGAAAGCAAGAAGAAAACTCTTACTGTCAAGTCATAGGCTCAGCTTTTAATTACAAATTATAAATATTTGATGGCTCTGTGCTTTCCCCCTTTTCTCATTCCTATTTTCTGCCTAATTAAGAATTGTAGAGAATTTGAAAGTTTGCACTAACGTTGTGATATCATGTCTAATAAAGACACGACACACATGTATATCTAAATATATCGATATGTGAAATGTTATCTATGCTCTGTGGGATGTTTAAAATATTAATAATTAACAAACATTATATAAATTTACAAGTATATGAACAAAAATAAATATAGAGCAGATCACATCAGTTATGATGATTTTGGTTTTGTTTAATGGTAATTTTAATAACAATATTTGATATGCCATATTGTGCCACCTGATTGGCTGGATTTACTTTCTCCATGTCTAAAAAGCAATGTTGTCAAGTTTTGCCTGGAACACATAAGTGGCATGAGTATCAGTCATATTCAGGGGTGTCTGCAGGATATGATAAAAAAAGGATGTTGGTCGTGAGAATACGGTTGAATCCTTGTCTATTTTTATCTGCAAAACATGATTCAAAATGACAACAATCACAATAACACTCATTAAAATGAACACGATAGCAACTAATCCAAAACGTAAGCCACCCACAATAAAGAAAAAAAGTAAAACATTGTCTGTCATGCTTTTTGTCCTAGCTTCAGGTGCTATGGAGATTAAATCGACACCCTCTTCCTTGTGACAGCCCTTCAAGTATGGGAAGACAGCTATCCTATTTCCCATAAGCCATTTCTTCGTTAGGCCCAGTGGTGGGATTCAGCCGGTTCGCACCACTTCGGCAGAACCGGTAGCTAATTTTTTGTTGCCCAGGCCCAGAATGGACCTCCGGAAAAGGCATCCACAAAGAGAACTGGTTGTTCACATATTTGAATCCCACCACTGGTTAGGCCCAATGAACAGTTTCCTTAGCCATTCATCATACAGTTTAGCTTCCAGACCCCTTATCATCTTTGTGCTCTTCTCTGCACTCTTTCTAGGGCCTCAGCATTTGTTACATTTGTTTATATATCTTAATTGCAATATTGTAAACCACAATGAGTCTGCAGTGTGGCAATCTATAATAATAGTAAATAAATCAGTACATTTAATAAGCACTAAACGTGAGATGGATAGCAGTACTTAAGCACTGAGGAATAGGATTTCCAAAACCAAAAATACTTCCTGTATGTTTTCATAGATCAGTGATGGCGAACCTTTTAGAGACTGAGTGCCCAAACTGCAACCCAAAACCCACTTATGCATCGTCGAGTGCCGGGTGGTTGTGGCCCATTGGCTGGGTGTTGCCAATTGGGTGGGCATGGCCAATTGGGTGGGCGTGGCTGTGGTGGTAATGGCAGATGGGGTGGGACTAAAAAGTTCAATCAATCAATTCCAACTTTGCAAGATCTTTTTTTTCCCGCGAGAAGTTGAAATTGACTGAAACTTTTTTTTTTGGCACATGGCGGCAGAGGCCTAAAGCGAAAAAGTGTTATAAAACCCAGCTGAAGGCCTAGGATTGGGGCGACGGCGCGCGTGCCCATAGAGAAGGCTCTGAGTGCCACCTCTGGCACCCGTGCCATAGGTTCGCCACCACTGTCATAGATTATGCTTTCTCATTTGCTTGTTTGCTTCTTCTAACTTCCTATCTCCAAATATGCTGAATTTTAAATAACAGTGTGTGCTCTTCCTTCCAAATTGCTGAAAGTGAATTTCTTACTTTGGGACTTATTTTGGGACAGGTGGTTCTTGTGGCTGATCAGGAGGATTAACTTGTAGCTGGACTGTCAAATGTGGATCTTTCTCCAATTTCTGCCAGGAGTGAAAGTAGAAGAAAAATAGGCCCTGAAAAAGAGACAGTATAGTAGTAACTTGTTTCTCCAACAAATGCATTTTTTAAAAGGTTTTCACCCTCATGCAGAATAATTTCTAGCAATTTTGTTTGTAATGCCAGAAATAACCAAGAGTCTTCTAACACCCTAGCTATAATAATAAAACTGGTCAATTCTGAGTTCCATGTGACTTTCTGTTCGGATGGGACATTAGGCTTTCTGCTTATTTGCTCTCTAGATGAATTTTAAATCAATAAATTTCAAGCGTCATGTCGTGTTTTGTAGATAACTGGCAAGTCTTCTTTCAGGTAATGCTTTCAACTGTATTAATAAGAAAACTGAACTCCCAAATCAGTATGGGAAGATCCGTGCAGGAAAATGATACTTTCCTTGTGCTTTAATGACTAAGTCTGTTTCCTAGCTGACAAGTGGATTTAGACCAGGGGTCTTCAAACTTGGCCCTTTTATGACTTGTGGACTTCAACTCCCAGAATTCCTCAGCCAGCATGCCTGGCTGAGGAATTCTGGGAGTTGAAGTCCACAAGTCATAAAAGGGCCAAGTTTGAAGACCCCTGATTTAGACAAAGGGTCTTGAGAACTGAAACTACCATCAGTGAAGCAAGGAAAATCTAGGAACCTGAACAGAAGCAACTGACCTAAATCTTACTAAATAGCTACAGTAGTGCCAAATTAGCAGCCTTTTGAACAGACTAATATCTTTGTAGAGAAAAAAATGGCAAACAATTAAAAATAGCTTTATTTCTCAGTCTGCTGGGATTAGTAATTCACTCATTCCTCTGTATCATCTGTCTTTTGGAGATGAATATCTTGTATTTGGTATTGGTTTTTCATACATAATAGCTAATTGTTTATTTTTAACTAATTACTCCTAATACTGTTAGCATCATTGAATGCTTATGTGGTACCTTGCCTCCTATTTGTTATTAAAATTTATGCAATTGAATTAACTTTAGTTTAATGAATGAAACAAGAAAATAATCCTTGAATATTTGAAATTGAATATTTGAGGGACTGCCATAAAAAAGAGGTCAGACTTCTGGTTTGTCATCGCAGCCGCCACGGCCGCTGAAAGATGAGCTCCATCTTCTGTGTTTGGTTTCGCTCCGCTGGGGACCCTGGAAAGGGTCAAGAGTCGCCCTATAGGGACGACAAGCAAGGAGAGGACCCCTGCTTGATCGTGGGAGGGCAGTAGCCCTTCCATTCAATCCGGGGCAGCCCTCCAAACCGGCGGACGAAAGACCAGCCATAGAAATATGGTTCATCACTAGGCTGCAGACAGCCGAAGTCAAACTTACC
The DNA here is from genome assembly GCF_001527695.2 of Protobothrops mucrosquamatus. NCBI lineage: Eukaryota > Metazoa > Chordata > Lepidosauria > Squamata > Viperidae > Protobothrops > Protobothrops mucrosquamatus. The sequence continues at coordinate 2,438 of NW_015390834.1, read as the reverse complement.
ACCAGGCACTTCTAAAGCAGCGCGGATGAGACTGGGTGAGATCTGAACCCCTCTTCAATCCTAAGTATTTTCTTTTCTTATAAAAGCTGCCCAAAGTATTTTCCCCCCTGTGAGGAGAGAGGGAAGGGAACGTCTATCCCACCCTCTAAGAATAGTGGCGACTGACTATCTAAGGGAGTTAAAACACTGAAAGAATAACCTTAGTCTAACTGGATTTATATGCTAAAGATTTATATACTAAAGATTTTTGTATGTTATTGAATTATCAATTAATCCAGCCACCATGTTGCTTTTTAAATACTTAAACGTAAAATTAGAAAATCAATAAAATATTACAAAAAAAAAGACGAGGTCAACCTATTTTCCAAAGCACCAGAATGCAAGACAAGAAACAATGGATGGAAACTAAACAAGGAGAGAAGCTACCTAGAACTAAGGACAGATTTCTTAACGGTGAGAACAATCAACCAGTGGAATGGCCTACCTTCAGAAGTTGTGTGTGCCCCAACACTGAAGCTTTCAAGAAAAGACTGGATAACCATTTGTCTGAAATTGTATAGGGTCTCCTGCTCGAGCAGGGGGTTGGACTAGATGACCTCCAAGGTCCCTTCCAACTCTGTTATTCTGTGTTCTAAATATTACCTAGTTACCTGCATTTAGTTACTTTTGCACATCATCAAACATTTCTGTTAATGATTATCAAACTTCATAAAGTGATCATGAATGAACTCTACGCTTTGGTTCTTCAACCAGATCTAGATAGCCCTTTCCACTTCTTGATTTGAGTCAAAGATATGTCCATAAAAGTATTCCTTCAATTTTGGAAGAAAGTTGGTGCCAAGTCTAGATGTGTGGCAAATGGGGTTAGACAGCAAAACCCAACTTTGTAATTGTTCTTATGTGGTTTGTGAGATATGAAACCTACTGTAAACATTTGCTTTTTCTCCTCCAGACTCTGCTTAATTGCTGTTTCAATGTCTTCAGTGTTGCAATATAGTGCTTTGTTGATAGTGGTGCCGGGTTTGAGAAAATCAATGTGAATAATACTATCCCAACACTCTAAACATGAGTTTTTTTATTGATTTATTTTTTTACAGGTGAAGCGTGTGATGACCTTCTATCATCTGATACTTCTTTTCTGGATCATAATGATGAGTCTTATTTCATTGGTGATCATGATGCTGTGGAGAAATTTCTCATCTTCATTCCTGCAGTGTGACAATTGTTTGCAAATTTTAACTTTTGGACCTTTCATCTCTGCCTGAGCATGGATTGGAACACATCTTATACAAAGAAAATCAACAATGTGATCCACACACTTCTGTGAAACTCCAGGCCTGGCAGCAATTTCCCTTTGAGTGAACCACCAATTGTCCTTAATCAGTTGATCAACCTTTCTCATGTGAAACTTATTGTTTGCTGTCACGGCTTCTTGATCACACAAACCAACACTTCCTGGTTCATGATCGTTGCCATTTTTTTTATCCCAGCAATGCACACTACTTAATCATACAGCCACCATCACAAACAACCTGCATTCGGAGACTTCTTCGGCAGTCAAAAATTCAGTTATGATGCCTTGTTTAGAGCACACTGATGAGTATTTACTACAGACTTCCAGTTCACAAACACTTTTCTCCTACCAAGTGAAGTGGAAGAAGAGGTGTTAAAGAAAATGCCAAAGCTTCTAGTGCATCAGTACTGGCCATCTCTTGCAACTTATAACATTGGAGGCATTACTTTTCATTCACAACTTATAGTTAGCAACAGCTAACCTTGTTAACCTTATTAGTACAATAAGAACAAGTCCAGAAACATCATCAATTTGGAGGTCTACCTCTGTGACTGAGAACTAGTTTGGTGCAGTGGTTAAGGCACCTGGGAAGAAACTAGGAGGCCGTGACCTCTACTCCCGCTTTAGGCACAAAGCCAGCTGGGTGACCCTAGGCCAGTCACTTTTTCTCAGCCCTAGGAAGGAGCCAATGGCAAACTACTTCTGAAATCTTGCAAGAAAAAACCAAAATCTGCAGGGAGTTCAGGCAATCACCAGGAGTCAACGCTGACTCTAAGACACCCGCACACACACACCTCTGTGACTTGGCCTCCTTAACCATCCAAAATGTATATACAAACCTGTACTTCTTTACAAGCCCACCAAACGTGGAAAAAAGTACCCTTTTCCCTTTTGCACTTCCAGCAGAGTGGTGAGTAACCACTATACATTTTTGCGAGTCTAGCCGGTGGCAGATGCCATCTATAAAGCATCTTATAAAGGTTTTCCTTATAATTCGTCGCCAATGTGATTTTATTGTTACGTTCCCAAATTTGCTGCCATTGGTCCAAATTTATAGCGTGTCCCAAATCTATTGCCCAGGTAACCATCGTTTCTTTGACTTGTTCCTCATATAATTTATATTCTAACATATATTTATATATAT
>NW_015390833.1:37613-38868 GCF_001527695.2 Protobothrops mucrosquamatus | reverse complement strand
CCCATTGTACCACTTTTAGGATATGGCAATATCCGACTACCACCAGTCGCCTAGCAAGGTGTCAAAAACTTGATAACCCAAAAAAAAAAAAAGGAAAAAAGTGATAAAGTACAGGTAGTCCTCGACTTACAACAGTTCACTTAGGGACTGTTCGAAGTTACAATGGCACTGAAAAAAGCATCCCCCAAGCCACAGCCGAGCAAGACACCTGCCTGCCCACTCCTGTCTGAGGTTTTCATTGTTGTGAGCATTTCTGTTGAGGATTGGCAGTGGGGATGGGGTGGGGGGTATTTGGTTTTTATTCCCCCCGTCTGCTGGGTGGTTGCAGCAGGTTTTGGTCACTTCACATGAGCCTGGGACACTGTGACCGTCATAAATATGAATCCGTTGCCAAACATCTGAATGTAAATCACAAGACCCTGGAGATGCTGCAACATTCCAGCTGATCATTCCAGATGCTGCAACATTCCAGCTGGTGCTTCTGGGCTCAGCAGAAGCACCAGGATCAGCGCTGAGCTCCAGCTGTAACCTGTCGCTGATCCTGGCGCTTCCGCTGAGCCCTGACAGCCCTGCAGCTCCAGCCGTCTCTGGCTCAGGCTTGTGCGGTGCTGCCACCGGTTCAGCTCATTCCCCTCCCCCGCTACCACTTTTCTAGGATGGTCGCGTACCACCTGCCAGGTGCCCATGTACCACAGGTGGTACCCGTACCACTGGTTGAAAAGCCCTGCATTAAACTGCTGCCAATTCCCGCGCTCCCTTCTGCTTTTTGGGCCATTGGCTGGCTGGCTCTCTTTTCTGTTCACATTAAGCCTGCCTTCACGAGACAATAGTATTGTCAGGCCTCAAAACAGATTAACTGATTTGGGCTCCATTAAAATGTTAAATTTTTATTAAATAAGTCAGTATATAAAAAACAAAGCAAAGGGGCTGAGGCAAAAATGAAATACAAATGAATATGCCAGGGGACTGGATTACAAATGCCACAGAGATTATAATGTTCCAGTACAGGTAGTCCTCAACTTGGAAGCATTCCTTTAGTGACCGTTCAAAGTTACGACGGACGGCACTGGAAAAAATGATCATGATCAAAATTCAGGCACTTGGCAGCCGGCATGTATTTACGACAGGGGTCATGTGATCACCTTTTGTAACCTTTCCAGCCGGAGGAAACCAGATTCACTTAATGACACACGATTCACTTCACAACTGTGGCAAAAAGGTTGTAAAATGGAGCAAAACTCACTTAAAGGCTGCC
>NW_015390833.1:30610-32711 GCF_001527695.2 Protobothrops mucrosquamatus | reverse complement strand
ATGTAAACATTTAGGGAAGGCTAAGTTGGGCATGTTAAATAACTTAAGTGGATATAAATTTAATTTATAAAGGTTTAGAGATATATACAAAGATAATAGCAGTGTCTACGACATTAATTAGAAATAAAGCAAGGAGAAGAAAACGTGAACTCTAAGGTAGTGAAGAGAAAGGATCTTTGGAATAAGGTTGACATACAGCAACTTCTTCACAGATATTTTTGCAAACAACACTTAAATGGTTTTCCTTGCTTCCTCCTGGGACTTTTTGGCTAATCTACAGCTATATGATTTAGAAAAGAATAGAATAGAATAGAGCTGGAAGGGACCTTGGAGGTCTTCTAGTCCAGCCCCCTGCCTCAAGCAGGAGAACCTATACCATCTCAGACAGGTGACTGTCCAGTCTCTTCTTAAAAACCTCCAGTGATGGAGTGCCCACGATTTCTGGAGGCAACTTCAGAAGGCACTGGTTAATTGTCCTCACTGTCAAGAAGTTTCTCCCTAATTCCAGGTTGCTTCTCTCTTTGTTCAGTTTCCAACCATTGTTTCTTGTCCTGCCCTCTGGTGCTTTGGATAATAGTTTGACTTCCTCTTCTTTGTGGCAGCCCCTCAGATACTGGAACACTGCTATCGTGTCTCCCCTATTTCTTCTTTAGACTAGCCAAACCCAAGTCCTGTAGCTGTTCTTCGTATGTCTAAGGGCTTTGATCAACTTAGTTGCTCTTCTCTGAATTTTTTCCAAACTCTCAACATCTTTTTTGTAGTATGGTGACCAAAATTGATTGCAGTATTTCCTGAAGATTCACATCAAGTACTAACCAGGTGCAATGCTACGTAGCCTTCCAGGTGCCCTCAAGTTGGGTACAAGACTTTATGAACTTAGTATGATACACAAGACATATCAGGTATCTCAGATCCTGTTAATTCACTTTACAACTTGGACCTTAAAGAAAGGTCTTACAATTATATCCCCACCAAGGGTTATAAAGCTTGTCAAGAGTTCCAGTCAACTAAGGTGTGATACTTATCAACTGCTGATTTAAGAGGCACGGAAGACTCAGACACCTTCTTTCTCTGCATTCAGCCTTTAAGTTGTAATTCTAAATCCACGGACGTGTATGCTCAAATAGATGATTATATTGATATTCATATCCTGGATGTTACAGTTCTTTATGCCATGGCTCCCTATACTTTTCAATATCTAATTTGGCAAAGTCCAGCAACCATAACTGCTTATTATTTTGCAAATTTCTGATTAAACCCTCTGGTTCTAGAGAGAGTTCTTTAATAGTTAGGATTGCCAGCCCATGACTAGACGTCAAAAGGTGTTTTAATGAAGCATAAGGCTACCATATATGTTTCACCAAATAATACTTACATGGCAACTCAAAATATATCATCCAATTCTAATAACTGATCTAAAGTTCATGGTGTTTGTTCAGGGTTTGTTGTTAATAAGGAGTGGGCAACATTTGGTTTCTGGAGGCCTTGTTTAATATTTGAGGGGAAGCAAAAGGAGACAGTATGGAGGAGACAATAGGACAGGAACTAGAATTGCTGATTTCTTGGGATTGGAGAGAGAAATGTGGAGGGAGGGAGGGCATTTATCTTAAGCAGAATGACAGGTAAGGACCCTTCTGCTGATAAAAAAAACCCTCCCCTTTTGGGCGTTTGACAGCTCCTGATTCCCTAAAGATCCGGCTGGGCGCAGCCTCCTCAAGCTCAGGTGCCAGCTGGATCGAGCAAGTGGTTCCTTTTCTTTCAAGCTATCCTCCGCCCACCCCAGAGCGGCAACTGTGGCCCTCGCCAAGACCCACAAACTCCTCCCACAGCTGAAAAGCAGGGCTGGTGGGGGAGGCGTAATTCTGACCCCTGATTCAGCTCTCCTGACCAATCTCTCTAGGCCAGGGGTGTCCAAACTTTTTTCAAAGAGGGCCAGATTGGATGAAGTGAACGTGCTGGAGGGCCGAACATTTTTCCTCTCTTTCCTCTCCCTCTTTCTCTCTTCCCTCTTTCTCTTTCTATCTTTCCTCTCCCTCTCTCCCTTTCTCTTTCCTTTCTCTTTCTTTCCTCTCCCTCTTTTTCTCTCTTTCTCTTTCTCTCT
>NW_015390833.1:0-28822 GCF_001527695.2 Protobothrops mucrosquamatus | reverse complement strand
CCCGCCGCCGCTGCCGCCGCCCAGCTCGTTCCTGGCGTCGCCCCGGCCTGCAGAGCTCCAGGTATGGCCCTCCCCCCCTCCCTTCCGTTCCCTGCAGCGCTGCCTGGCGTTCCCGGGATGGGAAATCCCGAGCCGCCGTAGCCAGGCGTGAGGGGGAACGCCAGAAGCCTCGCGCAAGGGGGGAAGGCCTGGCGACGCTGCGCCCTACCGGGCGCTCACCGACAGGGCTGGGGGGGGCGAGGCTGGGGGCGGGGTAACAAGGCGCAGGGCCAATGAGCCCTGCGAGGGGGCAAGTCCCATGAGAGAGAGAGAGAGAGAGACAGAAGTGCAAGTGCCTCTGTCTCTGTCTCTCTCATGGGACTTGCCGGAGGGCCGTGGGAAGGCCGCATTTATATAGAGCAGGGAGGGCTGTTCGAGGGCCGGATTAAACCGGGCCACGGGCCGCAAATGGCCCGCGGGCCGGACTTTGGACATGTCTGCTCTAGGCCCATCGCCAGTCCAGATGGCTGCTGAGCAAGGCTTCATTAAACGAGGACCACCAGCAGAAGGGACCTGAAGCAGGCCCTCTCTGCAGCTGTCCTTGATTTAGCCACCCGCCTGCATTTACAACTATTTACTGTGGTCACGTGACCACAATTTGCAACCCTTTTTTTTGTCAGGAGCCAGTGTTTCTGGCAAAAACTGCCCATTGTGGACAATGGAATTGCTTAGCAACTGCAATGTTCACTTAACGACTGCAATGTTTGCTTTACAATCATGTCATTCTCTTTGCTTATTGATCACCATAAGTGGTGACCCACTTAATGACCAGCATGACTTACGACCATAATTCAAGGCTCAATGACTGTACTGGAGAACAGCAGTCCTGCAGGTCGGAATAAAAAATCACTGCCAGACACACTTAGCTTATGCGAAACAATTGGGGAACTATGGAAAAAGGGAAGAGATACTATGAAAACCCAAGGGATTTAAAAAAAATAGAAAATGAAAAGGTCCAAGTGGCTTTCAGGGCAAACTATTGTGATAGCCAGAGAAATACAAAAATGAAAGCCTTAGCGTGAAGAAGAAGGAGGAGGAGGAGGAGGAGGAGGAGGAGGAGGAGGAGGCGGCAAGATAATGTCTGGAGGAAAACTTTCAAGCAAAACAGTTAACATATTCAAGAAGGTCAGCAAACAGGATAATATAATAACAAAATGGAAGCAACAGTTCTTAGAGCAAAAAGATTATGAAAAACTAAAATCTAAATCAAGAGTTCTCAAAAGAAATAATGAAAACATTTGACTGGTAGATTTAGAGAGAAGTTGGAAACACTATGCTGAAATATTTTACAAATGGCATTACAAAATGACAGAAACCTATGTACGTAGAGAAGGTAACCAGGAACCAACTCTGCTAGAAACTGGATGCAGTTGACAGTGAACAAGCTGGTCATGAGGAAGGTGACGATGAATTGTCCGAAATGGTATAGGGTTTCCTGCCTGAACAGGGGGTTATTTATTTATTTTTATTTATTTATTAATCGCATTTATACCCCGCCCTTCTCCTAGTGGACTCAGGGCGGCTTACAGCCAGTTTAAAACAGAATAACAATACAATATACAAATTTAAAATGTGGTTAAAATAAAATATTAATATAGGCCTTTCTTTTATTTTAAAATTATTTAAAAACCAAATTTAAAATACCCCTTAGGCCCCTTAGGCCAGTGGACTAGATGACCTCCAAGGTCCCTTCCAACTTTAATAATAATAATAATAATAATAATAATAACAACAACAACAACAACAACAACAACAACAATAATAATAATAATAATAAGCAGCTTTGAACTGCTTAAAGATGCATTAACACCCTGAAAACTCTCTTCAAAGAAATGAAAGATGGAAAAAAGATGGCCGTACTGAAGATGGGAAAGAAAGAGAAGGCAAAAGTTTCTTATGCAGTTTAGCTTAAGATCTTACGAAGAAAAGCAGATCCATAAACAGAGGGAGAAATGCCAAATGCGCAGGCAGGTTTCAGAGGATTAATCTAAGATGGATAATGAAGAGAGGAGAAGAATGCAAAAAAGGATGTTTATTTTTGAAGCTCATCTAAAGTCTTTGTGTTGATTATGCCAAAATGTGGAACCAGCTAAGGATAAAGAATACGCTACAATGCCTTCCTGTAACGATTCCTTTAAAAACCACAAAGAAACCTTGGAAAGTAGCAGTTCAGCACAAAGGATATATAAGTAGTCCTGGGTTACATCCATTCCTTCACCCACCTTTCAAAGTTACAAAGGTACTTGAAAAATATGGTCCTCATGCCTGGCCCTCCAAGTTCTGGCTGTCATGGCACCCCTCGTGGTCAGACTGATCCTCATTTACAACCACCTCCACATCACCCTCCTCCTCCTGCCTGTGGCACTCGTTGTGCTGCCTGGTGCCTACCCACAGCCCATTTACCCCATCCGTGTTCCCACTTCATAAACGCCTGGCACAAGATAGGAGAACAAACCCATCAGGACAAGAGTCAGCAGTCCATCTGCATTTAAAAGACAAAGGCCACTCTTTTGAAGACAGCAAAGTCCACATTCTTGACAGAGAGGACCGCTGGTTTGAAAGGAGGGGGTCAAAGAAGCCGTCTATGTCCAAATTGAACAGCCCTCTGTCAACAGAGGGGGAGGGATACAACATCATCTATCTCCAGTCTACAACACAGTCCCTTCAGCAGTTCCAGGAAGGCTCCACACCCATTTGCACTACTCAGGTGACCTTGACCACACAGATCCCTCCAGGGACTTCAGGGACTCTCTAAAAGAAGGCAAATGACCAGCTGTCTGCAAGGAGTATAAATCCTGCCATTCCCCACCATCCAGTCAGAGCTGAAGAAGCTTCTTGGATGAAAAGTGAAACGTCTTAAAAAAAAAACCCCAAGAAAGTCCAGTTGCCTTGTGAAAAAAGCACTTTTGGGGCTACTGAGAGCAGGATGAATTTCACACTATTGTACTTCTTCTATTGCAAAAATAAATGTTTACTTTCCCCTGAACTCAGAAGAAAGTAAACATTTATTTTTGCAACAGAAGAAGTACAACATGTCAAAACTATTCCCCAGTTTATCAGGAAAGATGATGTATGCTAAGGCAATTCTTGTATGGAAGTCAGGAAGCACTTGTGGAGAACAATGGTAGCAAGAAGCTTCCCNTGTACTTCTTCTATTGCAAAAATAAATGTTTACTTTCCCCTGAACTCAGAAGAAAGTAAACATTTATTTTTGCAACAGAAGAAGTACAACATGTCAAAACTATTCCCCAGTTTATCAGGAAAGATGATGTATGCTAAGGCAATTCTTGTATGGAAGTCAGGAAGCACTTGTGGAGAACAATGGTAGCAAGAAGCTTCCCAGAAGACAAAAGGAGGTCAAAGAAGTCAAAGAGGAGAGAAATGAAGTAATATGAGGAATATGAATAAAAATGAAGAAATAATACAAAGGCAGAGGATGTCAAGTAGAACTCTCCAACTCCAGAGCTTCAGAATAGATTCCATCCCTCCAGTTCTGGACCTTGAAGAAAGAGCAGCCACCCCAATCCCCAGCCTCAGAGGGAGAGGACTCTAGAACAGTGGTGGCGAACCTATGCCACGGGTGCCAGAGGCGGCACTCAAGAGTCCTCTCTGTGGGCACGCGAGCCGTCGCCCCAGTCCTAGGCCTTCAGCTGGGTTTTATAAAACCTTTTCGCTTTAGGCCTCCGCCGCCGTGTGCAAAAAAAAAAAGGTTCAATCAGTCAATTTCAACTTCTCGCGGGAAAAAAAAAGATCTTGCAAAGTTGGAATTGATTGATTGAACTTTTTAGTCCCACCCAGTCTGCCGTTACCACCACAGCCACAGCCACCCAATGGGCCACGCCCACCCAATGGGCCACACCCACCCGGCAATGCATAAGTGGGTTTTGGGTTGCGGTTTGGGCACTCGGTCTCTAAAAGGTTCGCCATCACTGCTCTAGAAGCTTGGCAGAAGGGAGGGATTCTTGCCTCGGACTGAAGAGGAGCAGACAGATGGTGGGCATCGGAGACTCCCTACGAACAGAGTCCTCAGCAACCGTCTGTTAGACAGAGAGCATATGAAGAGAGACAGGCTCCCTTCCTGGGCACACAATTGCTGATCCCCAAGGGAACGGATAACACAGCTTCAGGGACTAGGAAGCCCTGGTATGACCGTGAGGGAGCTGCAGGCAAAGGAGATGTTTTCTTTATCTTGATGAACGTGGCCCAGAACAGACGGAAATGAATACTGGAAGTGGACAACTGGCCCTGCAGACGGACCACATGGGAACAGTTGGGTTTCTTCAGGAACAGGAGGCACTTCTGAAATAAAGGACTCTTGACAAGAGAGGGATTGCATCTCCCAAGAACTAGGAAGGATGTGCTTGGAAATGCCTGGCAAACCTGATCCAGGGAGTCGACTGAAGGAGGGGGAAAGCAGTGCAATGCCGAACATTGGGAATGGGATTGCCAAGAATGTGCAGGCAGCAGAGGCATACAAAATGAGCATCTATAACAGTGATGGCGAACCTTTTAGAGACCGAGTGCCCAAACTGCAACCCAAAACCCACTTATTTATCACTAAGTGTCAGGGCTGCATCAGCATTGTGGTGCCCTCAGAGGGGGCGTGGGGGCCTGGCCCACTGGGTAGCGTGGCTGCAGTGGTCATGACAGAATTGATGGGCGTGGCTGGGGGCAGGGCGGCGGGGCCCTCGCCATCTCTGGGGCATCCCCGGGGGGCCAACATCGCTTGCTCGCTCACTTCCTGCCCTGTCACTTCCAAACGCCACGTGCTCACTATTCTGGCGAACTCTGCTGGGACAACGGTGTGCGTGCCCACAGAGAGGGCTCTGAGTGCCACCTCTGGCACGTGTGCCATAGGTTCGCCACCACTGATCTATAAACAGGAAAAGATAGGTCAATTTTGGCAAGCCAAGAATTGCAGGGTCTCTATGCAGATTATGGAAAATAATTATTTTTGTTGTCTTAATGCAGAGGGATAATTACAATTCAAGAGGTGCTTCGCAACATGCTGAATGGATTGCAAGCATGTACAGGTTGTCCTCAGCTTACAACAGTTCACTTAGTGATCATTCAAAGTTACAACGGCGCTGAAAAAAGTGACTTATGAACATTTTTCACACTTACGATTGTTGCAGCATTTCCATGATCATTTGATTGACATTTGGATGCTTGAAAACTGATTCACATTTATGACAGTTACAGTGTCCTGGAGTCATGTGATCCCCATTTGCAACCTTCTGACAAGCAAAGTCAATGGGGAAACCAGATTCACTTAACAACCAGATTACTACTTTAAGAACTGCAGTAACTCACTTGACAAGTGGGATGAGAAAGTCATAAAATGGGGCGAAACTAGCTTAACAAGTTTCTTACTTAGCAACATAAATGTTGGGCTCAATTGTGGTCGTAAGTTGAGGACTACCTGTAGTTTATTCACAAGGAACAGACCAAAGACATGAGGCGAAGTGGAGTTACCCATGAAACACAGGCACACCCGGAGTCCAGGAGTTTCAGCACAGGGCTCCAGTCAAGAGTACTCTATCTCAGGAAGAATGTGAGAGCAAGCCAGAAGCCCAGCCCATCCAGACTCCCAGGAAAACAGAACCTGCGTGGCTCAGGATTGAGTTGGCTCACTGGTATTACTGGTGTACGAAGGGCTGTACCACTAGATTACCTGCCCCAAAGCCCCGTGTGGATTACCTTCCTTGTAACTGACACCCGTTGCTTCTTGTGGAACAACCATTCTGCTCCACTTTTACACGGCAGTCCTTCAGTCACTTGTCGATAATGTTTATGTTTCTTCAGACTACCACACCCAATGCCTCCAATGCTTCCTTTTTATTTTTTTAGTCCAAGACCCTTATAATCTTGCTTGCTCATCTCTACAGATGCTCCAGTCTGTCAGCCTCCTTCCTAAAATGCAGTGCCCAGAATTAACACAATATTCTAAGTGTGGTCTAGCCGTGCAGAATAGAAAGGAGCAACCATTTATCTTGAGCCTGACGCTATCCTCCTGTAGAGCCAGCTTAGAATTGGATTTTCTTCTTCTGCAGTTACATCACACTGTTAGGACATGTTCAGCTTGTTATCTACCAATACACCGAGAACTTTTTCACACACAAAAACAGAAATTATCATCACCTCGTATGGTCTCACCTATCTTGTACTCATCATGCCTTTCAGTTTTCCTGCTGAGATGTAGACCTTTAAAAAGATTACATACAGGCACATATACAGGAAATAGAACATGAGTGTAAATATCACAGGGTCCCACCAAAAAGCTGTATTTGCAGAAAGACAGACGAACTGAAAGGGATAGAATCAGGATTCCGGAGAAACTTGAGAAGCCAGGACAGTGGCAGAAGCTAGCAAGATTAATTTAATAGGCTGCGGCAACTGAAGTGCAGCATTACCCTCAAGTCAAGCCATGCTCCTATCTCTTCTCTCCTGGACAGATTGCACACTGAAGGTTGCATTTTAGGAAGGATACTGACATACTGGAGCATGTCCAGGTATGATTTGGGGCTGGGGGAAAAAAACCCTCTATAAATTACACTAAATGTGATGTGGGAAGTCAGCCCCCCCAGAGAAGGAAATATTAAAAGGGCAGAAAAATATATTTCCTCCAAGGATCTTAGAGAAGCAGGAAAGCATGCCCCGTTTTCTTAATAGCCCCAAGTCTGCCTCCCCCAAGCAGAAACCAGCTCTGTACAAATGCAGATGTAAACCATCAGGAAAGTTGGAGCTAGGAAATTAGGAGGACAAAGACCTAAAATCTGCATACCCCACCTGGGACAGGACATGGTAGGATTAACTCACAAAGGCCAAAGGGCACACCCAAACTCAGGTCAGAATACATGACACAGGAAATAGCCTCAAAACAGGAAGGAAATAACTCCAAACAAAAGGCTCCAGAGGGTATAAAAACCTAGTCCCTACATGTGTTCAGCCCTTTTTTCACTTCTCTTGCTGCCAGAACCATCTTCCTGTCTGGCTCTCCTCTCCAATAAACTACAACCTTCTTCCCAAAGCAGTTGCCATATTTATTCCCAGCTTGGATGAACCAGGATGAAGACTTTCCTTCCAACAATGATATCTTGGCAAGATTTGTTTTTTGTTTCATTTCTACTCTGCTTTTCCAGGTCCCACTGAACTGAAGTGAACCCCACTCTCCACCCATCTATCCATCAGAGAAGTTATGCCTAGCTTGGGCTGGATCATCACCTTCAGCCCAGCCAGGTCTTTTTAAAAATTAGCAGTACACTGGCTCTTTTCTAATTTTCTGAAACAGAAGCTGACAAGGAAAATAGAAGATAAATTATTTCAGGATTCTAGCATGTTTGGCTTTGATATCTCAACATTTAATTTGTCAAGATGCCCTATATGCAGAGTTGTGTTGCTCCCTTTCATGTCTTTTTTTCTAGCTGGGAATATAGAATATAGAACATCATAGAACAGTGGTGGTGAACCTTTTAGAGACCGAGTGCCCAAAAACCGCCCTCCACTCTGCCTCCCGCCCTGTCTGCTCCGTCCCCTGCCCCGCCCGCTCACGCACTGCCTCCATGGCTCGCCACAGATCGCCCAGGCAGCCCTGCGGCGCCATGGCAGCCACGCTCTCCGTCCACACCCCGCAGCATCAGCTAGACACTATGGGGTGCGAGGGCGGAGTCTTGTCCCTGCTGCCCAGCTATGTCCTTGGCTACGCTGCTCCGTGCAGGCCATGCCTGGGGGGTGACTCTCCTCCAGGAGGGCTGCTGGTGAGGGGGCTGTGGGGGGAGGCGGGGCTGGTGCGACGGCACGCGTGCCCACAGAGAGGGCTCCGAGTGCCGCCTCTGGCACGCGTGCCAAAGGTTCGCCACTACTGTCATAGAATATCATCAGAGTTGGAAGGGACCCTGGAGGTCTTCTAGTCTAACCCCCTGTTCAAGCAGGAGAGCTTACACCAGTGATGGCGAACCTTTTAGAGACTGAGTGCCCAAACTGCAACCCAAAACCCACTTATTTATCGCTGGGTGGGCGTGGCTGTGGTGGTCATGGCAGATTGGGTGGGTGTGGCCAAGGTGGGCGTGATCACCTTGATGTTGCTCGTGGGGAGGGATACCTGTGGGGGCCGGGCAGAGTTGGGGGAGATCCAGGGGGTCTCTGGCAGGTGGGGCGGTGGGCAGGAGGCTCGTCCTACGGGGTGAGGCAAGGCGGCGGTGCCATTGTCACAGGGCAAGGTGAGATGGGCCAGGGCGGCTGCTGCCTGACACCATCGGCCCCTGCACACAGAGGCCAGCGAGCACATGGGTACTGGGATGCATCTAGCCATGTGGGACGTCAGTGAGTTAGCAGGTGGCTGGTTGAAGAGGGATGGTTGCCATCTCCGGGGCATGGCGCTTGTGCCCACAGAGAGGGCTCTATGTGCCGCCTCTTGCATGTGTGTGCCATAGGTTCACCACCACTGGCTTACACTATTTCAGACAAATGGCTGTCCAGTCTCTTTTTAAAAATCTCCAGTGATGGAGCACCCATCTGGATCTTAAGCCTATTTTCTGGGATGTTGGCTATTCCAGCTTGGTGTTCATTGCAAATGTGATGAGTTCCCCTTCTATCCCCTCATCTAAATCGTTTATAAAGATATTGAAGAGAACTGGACCTAAAACAGAACCTTGGGGTACCCCACTACTTATTTCCCTCCATGTAGATGTAGTTCCACTAAGGAGTAGATGTTGGATGTGGTTTGTTAACTAGTTACAAATCCATCTGATGGTGATGGTGTCTATCCCACATTTCTCTAGGTTACCAAGAAGTAGGTTTTGGTCTACTTTGTCAAATGCCTTAATATAATAGTGGAGCAAAGCAAATAGTCTATTTTCTAGCTAGCCATGGCTGAAAATGTATTTTTAATTTGTGAGGGCATGAGAACACTTCAGGAAGTGGTGCAAAGCGAACAGCCTTTCAAGGGAAGAACTGCACACTAATTTGTTTGTACATCAGTGTAAATTATAATGATCACGTACTACACTGTGCTTGCGGCTACAATGAGTGACACAAATATTTCCCTCAGGTGCATGCCTAAGCCTTCACCTTCTTAGTGGGTGCACAACTGGGAGTGCAGCCCTCCAGATGTGGCTTAGCAGCTGGTTAACCTAGAGGACTCGGTTTCCTCACACTTGACCAAAACCACAGTGCAGTCTGGCCAATTTCTCTTTCGCTCAGGGAATGTGAAAAACATTAGTGTGAGTGCTATATTATTCACAAAACATTTCTGCTAGATTGTCTATAAAAGCTCTTCGATCCCAAATATTCAGGTTGGGCATTTAGTGTAAAGGAAGTGCAGCTGTAATTTTCTCTGGCTCTAGAAAAGAGAAGGGGTCCTTTACCGAACTAAAGGTCAAGTGACATAAGCTGATTACTTTATATGAGAATTGGCACGCATGTGCTGGTGCTCCTCCAGTCAATACTGGCTGCCTTCCTCTGACTGTGACTATGCCTTTGGAAATCATCAAGGGCATAAACTTACGTAAAGTGTGTGTGTGTGTGTGTGTGTATGTGTGTGTATGTCCCCGTCCCAAAGGTGCTTTTCAAGAGGCATCTGGAGTTTGTTTTTCCTTGAAGACGTTTCACTTCTCATCCAAGAAGCTTCTTCAGTTCTGAATGAATGGTAGAGAATGGAAGGATTTATATTCCTTGCAGTCATCTGATTGTTAGCACTCTCTCTGAGAGTTGTTGAGGCCACTCGGACGTTTATCTGTGCCCTCAGGGTCACCTGAATAGTGTGAATAGTGATTGCAAGGAATATAAATCCTTCCATTCTCCACCATTCAGTCAGAAGGGAAGAAACGTCTTGGATGAATAGAATGGAATGGAATGGAATCTGGAAGGACCTATACCATTTCAGGAGGACCTATACCATTTCAGACAAGTGACTGTCTAGCCTCTTCTTAAAACCCTCCAGTGATGGAACACCCACCATTTCTGGAGGTAAGCTGTTCCCTGGTTAATTGTCCTCACTGTCAGGAAGTTTCTCCTTAATTCCAGGTTGCTTCTCTCTTTGATCAGTTTCCAACCATTGTTTCTTGTCCTGCCCTCTGGTACTTTGGTGAATAACGTGACCCCCTCTTCTTTGTGGCAGCCCCTCAAATACTGGAACACTGGTATCATGTCTCCCCTATTTCTTCTTTTCTTTAGATTAGCCAAACCCAAGTCCCACAGCTGTTTTTCGTATGTTTTAGTCTCCAGGCCTTTGATCATCTTAGTTGCTCTTCTCTGAACTTTTTCCAAACTCTCAACATCTTTTTTGTGATATGGTGACCAAAATTGGCTGCAGTATTCCAGGTGTGGTCTTACTAGGGTTTTATAAATTGGTACTAATACTTCGCGCGATCTTGATTCTATGCCTGTTTATACAACCCAGGATTGTATTAGCTTTTCTGGCTGCTGCTGCTGGCTCATTGTCCACTAGGACTCCAAGGTCCCGCTCACAATTACTGTTTTTGAGCCAGGCCTCGCCTAATCTGTAATTTTACCTTTGATTTTTCCTGCTTAAATGTAAAACTTTGCTTTTCTCCACATTGAAACTTTGTTGGATAGGGCCCATTGTTCAAGTTTGTCAGGATCTTTTTGGATCCTGAGCTTGTCTTCTGGTGTGTTGGCTACTCCTGTCAGTTTAGTATCATCTGCAAATTTGATGAGTTCCCCTTCAATTCCCTCATCTAAGTCATTGATGAAGATATTGAAGAGTACTGGGCCTAGGACGGTACCTTGTGGTACCCCACTGGTTACTTCTCTCCATGTGAATGTAGTGCCATTGAAGACTACTCGTTGAGTACGGTTTGCCAGCCAGCTACAGATCCATTTTGACAGCGCCCAGGATAGATTCAACCTCCACATCTGAGTGCAGCTGAGTGAAGCAGAGACTTATCTTGGACTTATGTTGTGCTACCAACCTCTCGTTTCTCAAGGCCACCTCTGTCTTTCTGCACCACAGGGCACCTGCTTTTCCCAAATATGTTCCAGTGGTCATCCCAGGTAGGTGCTGGGACAACTGGAACGCTTGATCAGGAAGTCTGCATTGCGCAGGAGACAGCTTTCAATTTTATGATTCCACATAATCTCCAAATATTTTCTTTGGGGTCCTTGATGCTCTCTGAGCTGGGTGGTTTTCTTGCAGTCATTTCATGACCCTATTAGGTAAGATCATCAGTGGGTTTGCATTGATGATGTTACCTACTTGGGTCATGAAATGTCTGCAAAAAAACAACTAAGCGCAGACCCAACAGTTCTGCCGTGAACTACAAATATTCTTCTATTGGTGGTACATTTTCTTTCTACAATCTCGATCATTTTCAGATTGCTTGCCCTGATCTCTTCTTACTCATGTAATTCTAGAGCATCTTTATTATATGCAAGAGCATTGGCCATGCAATATTGATCACAGCAAGCTTTCTCTAAACTACATTAGGATTCAAAATGAAATTTTCCTCACCCACTCTCTGAATTAAGTAGAGAGAAGTTTCGATGGACCCCAAGCTGAATGATGGTCAGAAATGATTCCAAGAAATCCTGAGCTCTTTCTTCAATTCCAGAAAGTATTCCTATTTCAGAGCCGGTAAATATCCATTAGGTGACCAGAGGAACAGAAAAAGAAAATGCCAACTAGAGAGGGCAGGCTTGGATGTGTGCACATGGCCTCTAAGCCTGAATTCTAGAGATGCGTAGAAAGACAGAGGGGTACAAGAATGTGGCTCAGCCAAATGGAATTGGGGCTGTACTGAATTGTCCCCAGAAGTTATCATTTAAAGAAATGTAAATGATATCTTTCTCAAAGTCCATAATCAATGAAGGGCTCATACCATTGAAAGACCCCAGAGTGACATTGTGGCAAAATGGGCGCCAAACAAATTTAATAAATAATAAGAATATACTGATTGTGTAGAATTGCAATGATCACCAGATGCACCAAGCAATAGTTTTGTCCTTTACTGCAGAGGTCCCCAACCTTTTGGGCACCAGGAACCGGTTACGTGGAGAGAGGATTTTTTGCGGACTGGAGGGGACGTGGTTTTGTGTGCTGCCTGCTTCTTGTGGATGGGGCTTTGCTTGTTTGTGCGGACTGGTTGCTGGCATGCCGCAGCCCGGTACTGGTCCACGGACCGGGGGTTGGAGACCCCTGCTTTATTGGGATATTCTATGGGATTCAAAGCATTTACCAGGACTTGACCTCATGGAACTCAAACTTGGGACAACTATTTCCAGTGCGTTAACTTTAGGTACCATCCAGCTCCTGGAGTTCATTGGTCGCAGAAAGGGTTGTCCAGAAGCTCTATCAGAACAGATGGATACTAGAAGGCATGTCAGATGCAGGTTGCTGCCAGAGATAAATTTTACAGCAAGGCAAGATTTTGGAAGAACAAAGAAAATTGACAATAAAAATCAAGTTTGGGAGGGTAAAAGCAACAGTCTCAAAATACTTTTATATAGCCAGAGATTCCCATAATTATGTTTGCTGAAATTCCAAGCTGATATTACCATATATACTCAAAAGAAATTTAACACAGAATTTAAGATGCTTCCTGCCCACCCCTGAAAGTTAGATAGACAAAATACTGCAAGCACACATGCATGTGCATATGCACACACACATGGACACAATACGCAGACAAATCTTTCTTCACTGCTTGGTTCCTTAACCTACCTATTTAAAATTGTCCAATTTTACTGAAGTCAACCCTCAACATTTTCCTCATCTCTCTTTCCATATGTAAGTACGTATGTATGACTATATATGTCTGTCTGACTATATGTATGCATTTATATGTATGCTGTGGATATAATTTACTTGGACTTCAGTAAGCCATTTGATAAAGTAGACCACAACCTACTACTTGATAAGATAGAAAAATGTGGGTTAGACAGCATCACCACCAGATGGCTGACTGGCCCTACTCAGCATGTGGTCCTCAATGGAACCGCATCTACATGGAGGGAAGTGAGTAGTGGGGTGCCCCAGGGCTCTGTTCTGGGCCTAGTGCTCTTCAACATCTTCATCAATGATTTGGATGAGGGGATAGATGGGGAACTCATCAAATTTGCAGATGACACCAAGCTGGCAGGAATAGCCAACACTCCAGAAGACAGGCTTAGGATACAGGAGGATCTGGACAGACTTGAACATTGGGCGCTATCTAACAAAATGAAATTCAATGGTGAAAAAAGTAAGGTTCTACATTTAGGCAAGAAAAAACAAATGCAAGATGGTACCTTGCTCAATAGTAGTAACTGTGAGAGGGATCTCAAAGTCCTAGTGGACAATCACTTAAATATGAGCCAGCCGTGTGTTGCAGCTGCCAAAAAGGCCAACTCAGTGCTGGGCTGCATTAACAGAGGGATAGAATCAAGAACACTTGAAGTATTAATACCACTTTACAACCCCTTGGTAAGGCCACACTTGGAATATTGCATCCCGTTTTGGTCACCACAATGTAAAAAAGATGTTGAGACTCTAGAAAGAGTACAGAGAAGAGCAACAAAGATGATCAGGGGACTGGAGGCTAAAACATATAAGGAACGGTTCCTGGAACTCGGTATGTCTAGTTTAATGAAGAGAAGGATGAGGAGGGACATGATAGCAGTGTTCCAGTGTATCTCAGGTGTTGTCATAAAGAAGAGGGAGTCAAGCTATTCTCCAAAGTGCCTGAAGGCAGGACAAGAAGCAACGGATGGAAACTAACCAAGGAGAGAAGCAATCTAGAACTACAGAGAAATTTCCTGACAGAACAATTAACCAGTGGGACAACCTGCCTCCAGAAGCTGTGAATGTACCAACACTGGAAGTTTTTAAGAAGAGACTGGACAGCCATTTGTCTGAAGTGGTATAGGGTTTCCTGCCTGAGCAGGGGGTTGGACTAGATGACCTCCAAGGTCCCTTCCAACTTTATTATTGTTGTTGTTGTTGTTGTTGTTGTTGTTGTCTATCCTAAGGCTAGACTCCCCAGCCAGGATGAAAAATTAGTATTTATTGAATTAATAACTAAAATCAAAATCAGTTTCATGTAAATGAGAGATCATACTTGTAGAATTATTTCATTTTCTCCACTGCACATCCAAAAACTATGTCTCTCCTCTCCTTTGGCAGGAGACTCACATATATACACACACCAAAAGAGAGGCTGTGGACATTCAGACTGAGCAAGCACAAATAATTAATTAATGAAATGGCTCTTGAAAACTCAGTTGCTCTCAAAAGCAACTGGTAAAGTGAGGTAAAAATCAGATACGAGATCCTTTAGGCAGGAATTGTCTTTCCATTTTATTGGTAAAAAGGAAAAGGCTGATCGATCACAAACACTAGGAGATTGCAGGTGCTTCTTCTGCAATAAGGCCCACACAGTTTTTGGGCTTTCCTGCCAGGTGAGACTGCACTAGTCTTGTTAGTTGGCATCTGCAGGGCAGAGCCTCTTCATCCCTGGAGACCCTCTGCTAATTCCTCCATTTCATAGGGAGAGCTTTCCTGGGCAGAAGAGGCTTTCCCATCCACACATTCCCCTCGACATCTGGGCAGCCCCCACTTCCCAAGACCTCACCCCTTCCCCTGCTGCCGTTGGCCTGCCTTTAGCGGCATCCTTTTTATTAAATTCCCAGGGAAAATACTCCCCCCCCCCATTGATAGGCAGTTACTTTATCTTTCATCTAAGTAAGTCATCGTGACTTGACTAAATTAGAAGGTGAAGCTCTTCTATGAATGCAGCAGGAGGGAAGCCTAGGAGGCCGAGCTATGGGTAGCAGGACGGGCTTTGGAAACCATTCAGAACCGGCGTTCAGCAACGGAGCAAACTCTCTCAGAAGCCCCGTAATGAGGCGCTCAAGAGGGACCCAAAAAAAAGGCTCAGGCACACTTACCGTTTGGTTATCTTCATACAGCTTCAAGTCATATCCACTCAGCTCCACGCAGAAAATTATTGCTGTAACCCCCTCAAAACAATGGATCCACTTTTTGCGCTCGGATCTCTGCCCACCCACGTCCACCATTTTGAAAGTCAGCTCTTTGAAGGTAAACTTGTTCTCCACAATCCCCGTCGTCATGTCCCGGGAGCGCAAAATGTCCTCCACGGTGGGGATGTAGTCCAAGGCAGCGATCCTTTCCAGGTCGTTCAGGTAGTAGGCAGCGTTGTCCTCCAGGTGGTACTCGTTGGACCGGCGGAAGCACTCTTGCACCCCGGGGTCGGCCCAGAGCCTCTTCATGACCCCCAGCAGCTCCGGCGTGATCTCCCCTTTGCTCTCCGCAGGGCCTGTCAAAGCAAAGAGCTGCACGGCATCGTAGGCGCGGTCGGGGTTGTGGAACTCGATTTTCAGGGATGCCAGGGCGCGGATGATGCGGGTGAGAGAGTCGATGGCATTGTAGATAATCAAGGGCTTGTATTCCTTGCAAGCTTCCAAATTAAAGCCGCCGCTGTGAATGATTTTCATTTGTTTGACAATGGTACTTTTGCCGGAGTTGCTGGTGCCCAGGAGGAGGAGCTTGATTTCCCGCCGCTGCCGCTGACTCTCAGAGCGCAGGTGGCGGTCAATCCTTCGGGACCGCCGCGCTGCCTCTTTCTCCTCTGAACTTTGCCGACATCCCATGGTACAGCGGAGGCGAGCAGGAGAGGCCACCTGAGACTCTCTGAAGAGGAGCTCCGGGAATCGGGTCTCAAGGGGACAGACAGCTGGGCGGTAGCTGAGAAGGTTCCTCCAAAACGCCCCTCCACCAGCAGCTCCGTCTCTCCCAGCTGGGGTGCAGAATTCGAATGTGTCACCAGCAATTACAGTCCACCATTGCAGCAGATCTCAAGGTACTCTCGCTTGGGGAAATAAACAGTTGCACATTCCAGTAAGGAATGAAAGAGTCAGATCTCTTTCTCTCCTTGGCCTGCCCTTCTTCTCCAGCATAGTTCTGTCATCCTGTACACAAGGAATCAACGCACGTCAGCTGGATATGCTTCGGTCTGCTATGGATGGTCCAGCTGCTCTTGCAAGTGGCCCTCAGGTGCAGACGAAGCCCTGGGAAACCATGGTGCTGCATGCATTTGGCTTCTCGGGCAATTCTTTAGGGCCGACGTCACGTTTGGGGACAGGACTCAGTAGTCTCCACCTGCAAAAAGAAGGAAAAATAAATAAGCTCAATTGTTGGCTCTTTCTGTGTTCCTAAAGACCTTATTCTCCTCGTCCTGTGACCTGAATGGAAGAGGGGTAATTGTGGGACTGCCCATTGAGGAGAAGAGGGTTCGTGCTGGGAATATGTGCCCAGCCCAGCCCAACAGGGAGCAAGGCTCCTGATCTTTCCATTTTGTGGCAAAAGCAGATGTGTTATTCCTGACCTTCTTCCTCCCTGACCAGCTTCTCTCCAGGAGGAGTGCAGACAGGAGAAGAGGTAGAAGTCGAACGGTTCTGACTGGCCAAGAGCACCTCTAGGCATAAGCAGAGCATTCTTAATATTTTGGGACTTCTGCATTTTTTGGCATTTATGAATCACTGATCGACATTTATAAATCTATGATTTACAGCATCGGGCTCTGCGACAAGCTGGCCAAAGGACAAACCCTCGTGATTCTGATGCTTCTTCCATCATGTAAGAACTAGGCAAGGACAACGCAACCCGCATCTCTGCAACAGTGGGACAAATGCGAGAAGCAAGAGATTGTGACTTTTAAACAGCAAGATCTTAAGCTTTGAGAAAGATCTACTTTTAAATAACACAACCCCAATGTCAGGTGCAAAAGACCAGGTCCACATGTGAAGATCCTACTGAACTGATTTATTGTTACTCATGCCCACACACAGGAATTTTCTGAACTAACATTTGGCACCTTCTTGGAGTGAGATACGGGTCAACGTAATTCAAAAGAGGTTGGTTGGACTTTGTGGTTACGTAGGAATTCTAAGCTGATGCCTCTTTTAACTTTGCTCCCAGGTTCTGCCATTCCTTCTCCTACACGCAGATTGCTTCTTTTATCAATTCAGAATAGCCCTCCCAATCTGGCTGCCCAAGGCAGTACATTAGGACTAGGTCCAGGGCAGCTCTGCCTTCTTGCTCACCCTCCCCTTTCTGGGTTCAATGTGCTGCTGGATTCCTCCACCCATAAGTGCTTCCAGGACAGGATTTGACTGTGCTGCTTCCTCCTCCAACACACAGACCTCCCTCCACACAGCCACAGCTGCTTCTTTCCATTTCCCATACACACCTGCACACATTCAGATACAAACAATTCAGAAGAACTGCTACCACCTGGAAGGATCTCCTCATTTTCAGCTGCAGGGCCCAAGCAGGACTGGAAACCTTGACTGACCTTCACCCCATTTTTCCTCCTCCGCCCCACCCCATCCTTTGGCTTCTAGCACAAAGATTCAGAGAACCGTCATTACCAATGGGGATTCCCTGAAGGAGCAAAGACCCCCAGCCCCATCACATGATAGCAATAGCAGTAGCACTATAAAGAGTTCTATACCACCCCATAGTGTTTTACGGCCCTCTCTAAGTGGTTTACAGAGTCAGCATATGGACCCCAACATTCATTTTACCGACCTCGGAAGGATGGAAGGCTGACTCAACATCGAGCCCTGACAGGATCGGACTCCAGGCTGTGGGCAGAGTCAGCCTGCCATGCTGCATTCTAACCACTGCGCCACCACCACTCCTTATGGAGACACGGGGCCTGGTGTCCGTCTCCCTCTTACTTTATTGGGGGGGATGCCTCTGCATGCCAACCAGTTTCACAAAAATTAATGAGCCAATTTCAAATTCAGTAGTATGACTGAAAAAAATAATTAAGGTTGAATCAATGGGGGGGGGACATTTGTGTATCACACTGACTATGATTGGGATTCAGCAAGATCAAATTACAGAATGTAAAGATTTTAGTTTGAAGACCATCTGGTCCAATCCATTCCTATAGCATCCCCAACAAAGGGCCACCCAGCACCCGTTCAAAGCCTTCCGTCAAAGAAGCATCATCACCTTCTGTCAGCCTTCCTAGCCAAACCAGACAGGAAGCACAACCTGATGAGCTAAAGCTCCTTTACTGTAAGGCTGCATTAACAAAACCTTGCAAGTCTGAAGACAGAAGCCTCCCTCGGCCACAAAAGTACTCGATCCATTAGTGCAGATCCATTTCTAAGTTTCTTCCTCTGTCCATTTAGCCCAGTGGTTCTCAACCTTTTAAATGCCGCGACCCCAACCGGTCGTAAGTCAAGGACTTTCCCTGCCCGGGAGCGCCGTGCATGCGTGGTTCCGCCCCCTGCGCCGGCCGAGGCGTAGCTGGCAAGCGGCAGAGACGGAGCAGGCCGACCACCAGCTGGCCCAGCCCAAGGGAGGTAAGGCACCCGCCAGAAAAGGGAGAAAAAAATGGCGGACAAAAAAAATGGCAGACAAAAAAATGGCGGACAGCCTTGCTTGGCGACCCCGTGAAATGGTCGATCGACCCCAAATGGGGTCCCGACCCACAGGTTGAGAACCACTGATTTAGCCACTAGGGACTCCGGCCTCTGTTGTCTGATTGCTTCCTAGGCAGCTTCTCCTCCCCTCCTCCCCCAAGGTCACCCACACAGTCCATTACACCTCCCAAGGTAATCTGTTCCATACTGAACAACTCAGTTAGGATTTTTTTTCTGAAACCAAAATCTATTTCTGTATGGTTTAAATCCATTGTCCTCTCTTCTGCAAGAACTTGGAAGACTGCTGCTCCATCTTCTATTCAAGGCCACTCCTGGTCTTCCCCCAATTAAGCCTATGGGATGCCTCCAACTGTTCCTCTGCATTTTCCTCCTTCCCGATACTGGTACTGTATCATCTTGGTGGTCCCTTCTGGACACCCTCTAGTGTGGGGAGTGTTCTTCCCAGAATGACCTGCACACAGCCTACTAAGTCCAGTCTGACCAAGGCAGAGAGAGAAGAACTAGAACTTCCCTTGATCTTAGAACAGAATAATAGAAAAATGGGGTTGGAAGGGAGCCAGCACTACACTTGTTATCGTTGGGGCTGTGTCGCCCTGGTGATTCGCCCTGTATTGCTGACCAAGATGGCTCCCCTCAGCCGGTATTCACATCTGTGATTATCCCTGGCCACCCGAAGGACTTTCCATCTGTCCCTGTTGAATATATCTTGCCAATTTCTTCCCATTGTTTGTGCTTCTCCAGATTCCCCTGAATATTTATACCATCCTATAGTATTTTGCCATCTCTATCTTTGTGTCAGTAGCAATTTTTACACTATTTTCTAAGTGTTGACTCCTGGCAACTATCCAGACAAATCCCTGCAGTTCTCTTGGCAAGGTTTTTGGGAAGTGGTTTGCCATTTCCTTCTTCCTAAGGGAGGGACTGGCCCAAGGTCACCCAGCTGGCTTTGTGCCTAAGGCAGGACTAGAACTCCCAGTTCCGCCGACCCAGCCCCATTCCTGGCCTGGCAACCCTCCATCCCTCGCTAGAGGTTGAGGAGCACAGCGCCTAGAAGAGCACTTCGTTTCATGCCACGCCCCACTTCCTCCAGCCTGACCCAGAGCCCTGGGTGTGCTGGGTGCCACTGTCCAGGCCACTCTTGGTCTTTTGCTCTACCAGACTCTCCTGGGAGAAGCTGCCAGATGCTTTCTTGGTTCATTCCCCTGGTCAACTATACTGATTTTGCTACTAAAAATGAGGTCTTTTGAGCGACATTGATCCGTGGTTAACGAGCTCCTCTTTCCCCCCCTTACTGAAGAGAAGAACAACGGCTGCCCTTGCCCAGCCACCTGGCATTGCCCCATCCTCCATGATGCATGAACCCCACCATTATATGATAAAAATCCCGACTTGTAGTTTACGGCAAAGAATGACTACCGTAATTGCTTTTAATAAATCCTGGTTAAAACCAGGGTGTTCAAAATGGGTTAGGGTTAGAGATCTTGGGTGTGGCCCAGTGCCCCTTTTAAAATGCCCTCCAGAATATATGGGAATAAAATTACGAATAGATTTAATTCACATCAACCCCATTTTCACCCCCTTTCCTCAATGCCATTCCCAGCCTGCCAGTCAGCAGCTCAGTAATGGAAGCCCTTTCAAACCCCCTGAGAGTTGAAGGAAAAGAGTCCCTTAAGCTGGACATCCTAGACCAGGGGTGTCAAACTGCTGTCCTGCAGGCTGGTTGCATCATACGGAGACCGGGCCCACCCCAGCTCCAGCAATGTAAAAAACGTCCCAATACGTCGCAACACGTCATGTGATGTGGTGAGTTGACACCTATGCCCTAGACACTGGAATGCAGAGGAGAGCAAGAGGCTAGACCAGGGATCCCCAACCCCCGGTCCGTGGACTGGTACCAGGTCGCACCATGCCAGCAACCGGTCCGCACAAACAAGCGAAGCCCCATCCGTGGGATACAGGCACCAGACAAAACCACGCACTCTCCGGTCTGTGGAAAAAACCTTTCTCCACAGAACCAAGAGGGACCTCTGGGCTAGACCATAGGATGAACAGCTGAGGGAACTAGGTATGTCTAGCCCAGGGGTAGGCAACCTCGGCTCTTTTATGACTCATGGACTTCAACTCCCAGAATTCCTGAGCCAGCATAGCTGGCTCAGGAATTCTGGGAGTTGAAGTCCATGAGTCATAAAAGAGCCGAGGTTGCCTACCCCTGGCTCTAGCCTATACAAGAAAAGCATTAGGGGAGACATGATAGCTGTCTTCTAGTACTTGAAGTCCTGTCACAGAGAAGAGGGGGTCAACCTATTTTCCAAAGCACTTGAGGGCAGGACAAGAAGTAACAGATGGTAAGGATCTTTCCTCTCCACCTGTCCTATCCCCCAAAAGCATCGTTTTCCCTTTTCTGCAACGTGCATTTCCTCCACACTGCAGAATACACTTAGTGAAGCGCTTGAGACAGTCGGCTCTGTAACAGTCCAGCAAAGCTTCCAGAATTCCCTCCCCCCCCCAAGGGGCAGTGCCTGCCCTTGCCCTCACCTGCTGGGTTCTCCAGTTCTCTAGAGAGGCCTCAGGAAGGGTCCTGGCAGCAGCATCCAGATGGGAGAACAGCAGGACCTTTCATCTGGAGAAGCTGATCTCTCAGCAGCAATATTAGTTACTTCGTCCTTTTACTTTGAAGAGATTGAAGTAAGCAGAGTTTGCTCAAAACTTGTGCTCCAGTGACAGGCCCTCCATAGGATCAGTAATTGCTCTATTTATTTATTTATGAACCAATCTTTTATATCACTTCAATTACAAGCGACTCTAAGCAGTGAATATTCACTCTAAGTAGTGAACACTAGCACTGATTATGTTAATTAGTTTGAGTAATGAAATGTCTGCAAGAAAACAAGTTCTGAGCGCACCAAGGACCCCTCGTAGCAAATATTTTCATATATATTGTTAAGTGTGAAAGTAGTTAATAATAAAGAGAAAAATAGTGAAAAACTGAAGGAATCAAGATGCCCTATGTAAACAACATCAAGAGTTTGGGTGAAGACAATCATTGTAAATACCTGGATATCCTTCAAGTTGACTTCATCAAGCTCACTGAAGTCAAGAAGAAGGTTAGAAGTGAATACATTATGAAAATGAAGATCTTAAAGTCCAAACTCAGTGGAGGAAATGCCATCAAGGCAATTAACAGCTGGGCAATTCCTGTCATTAGATACATAGCTGGAACAGTAGGCTGGACTCAAGCAGAACTAAAAGGCTTAGATAGGAAGACCAGAAAAATAATAGCAATGAATCATGCCCTTCATCAATGCAGCAATGTTGACAGACTCTACTTACCAGGGAAAAATAGGTGGGTGTGAAATGTTGCAAGTACATCAGATGGCTGAAGAAGAAAAGGGGCATTGGAAGAATATCTGGAGGACAGAGAAGAAGATATACTGAAGCTAGTATACCAGGATGGCTTACTAAGTAGTGGAGAGACCGCACTGGCCTACTTGAAAGACCAAATGAAGAATAAAAATGAGAAATGGCAAGGCAAACTATTACATGGCCAGTGCATTAAAAATAGCAGACAAAGCAGATAACAACAGGACCTTGCAATAGCTAAGAGCAGGAAAGTTGAAGAAAGAGACAGAGGGGCTAATTCTGGCTGCACAAGACCAAGCCTTAAGAAAAAATACATACGAAGCCCGAATTGAGAAGACAGCAACAAATAGAAGTGTTACCTCTGCAAAGAAGCTGAAGAAAGAGGGGACCCCCTGGTTAGCTGCTGCAGGAAGATCGCCCAGACTGACTACAAGCAACGGCATGGCAAAATAGCGACAGTGGAGCATTGGAAGATCTGCAAGCAAGAATTGGTGGGACCACAAAATAGAGAAAGTCATAAAAAATGAAGAAGTTAAAATGCTCTAGGACAGTGGTGGCGAACCTATGGCACGGGTGCCAGAGGTGGCACTCAGAGCCCTCTCTGTGGGCACGTGCGCCGTCACCCCAGTCCTTCAGCTGGGTTTTATAAAACCTTTTCGCTTTAGGCCTCCACGGCCGTGTGCAAAAGAAAAAAAAAAAAAAGGTTCAATCAATCAGTCAATTTCAACTTCTCGCAGGGGAAAAAAAAAATCTTGCAAAGTTGGAATTGATTGATTGAACTTTTTAGTCCCACCCAGTCTGCCGTTACCACCACAGCCACGCCCACCCAATGGGCCATGCCCACCCGGCACCCGACGATGCATAAGTGGGTTTTGGGTTGCAGTTTGGGCACTCGGTCTCTAAAAGGTTCGCCATCACTGCTCTAGGACTTTAGAACTCAAACAGACAAGTACCTGCTACATAACACCCCAGGTGTAACAATTGTTGGTAAGAAAAAGAAGCCTGGATAGTGGTGGACATTGCAGTGCCTGGTGATGGCAGAATAAAAGAAAACGAATTGGAGAAAACACAAAATACAAAACCTGCAAAGAGAAGTAGAACAATTGTGCCACTAATAGGTGCCTTGGGTGCAATACCAAAACGACTGCAGCACCACTTGAACATGACTGGCATTGACAAAATATCCACCCGTCAATTACAAAAGGCAGCTTGACTTGGAATGGCTTCCATCAGGCGTGTCCAACCCACGGCCCAGGAGAGCTAGTAACGCAGCCCCAGAAGATAATAGAAATTATAAAATTAGAAGACAGTGAATCCTAGTCCCACCTTAGCCGTGAAGGCCAGCTTTGGGCCAATCTTAGCCCATCCCACCTTGCAGGGTTGTTGTTGTGGGGAAAATAGGAGAAGGAAGATGTCCTGGATTATGTTCACCGCGTTGAGTTATTTATAAAAGGAATAAAGGTGGAATAAAAAAGTTTTTAAAAATGCCTGCAACACAAACAGCTGCAGTTGATAACAGCATATCTGGGTCAAACAATAGTCCTATTCCCTGAAGATCTTGAAGATTAAAAAAAAATTAACACATTTGGGGAAGATCCTGAGGGAAGGAGTGAATCTGAATTATAGAAGAGGAACTCTTGCAGAAAAGGTTTTCTGCTCCCCCTCCTGTCAGCTATCCCGAGAGAAGGAGCAGGCCTTCACGGGCGCCCTCTTTCCCAGGCCCTGGGTGGAACCGAGGGTCTTCTTGAACCCCCCACCCATTCCAGCAGACGTTTCTGACCCTGGCAAATGGCTTCTATCTCCAGTCTCGCCTGTAGCCTCTGCTTGCTGCTTATTTTAGTGAAGCAGCTTCTTCATTCTGCTCTTGTGGATTTAAATAGGTGTGTACCTACGTGCATATAGCATGGCTGGCTCAGGAATTCTGGGAGTTGAAGTCCACAGGTTATAAAGGAGCCATAGTTGACCACTCCTGTACCAGACTATAGTACATAAATATGTGTATTATGGGTGTGTATGTGTACATGTGTGCTGCTGAGTAAGCAATACTTCAGATCCCACCTCCCCCCCAATGCTGCCCACACCCTCCCCAGGTGTCCTTGGTTTTAATGTCTTTTTATGCTTTAACTGTGTATGTAACTGCAAGCTGCCCAGAGTTACCCTATGGTAAGATGGGTGGCCAATTAAATTTATAATTAAATTTGATGACAGACAGAAAATAAATATCTGTTCTGCCTTGCAAAAATGCCAACTTTTCCAGGAGTGAAATTCATATTTGTACCTCCCATTTCCAGCAGCAAGCACCTCATATAGCATGATATAGGAGGTGCCTCCTTCGCTAGCTAGAAACACACAGATTCGTACTTAAAGATAGCCCGGGTACCAAGCTGGTGTCATGCCACCTGCCTCTCAAAGTAGGGCACCCAGCTGGATCCTCCTGGGTGCAGCAAAGGCAAAGGCAGGCGGAATCGGACAAATTAGCAGTTAGTTCAGTTCATCCAAATCCTCCCACCCAGACATAAAATTGTCATTTTGCCCTAAGGTGTGTGTTTTGTGAAAAAAAGAAGAGCCGGATTCTGTGTGTAGCAATAGCGTTATTTCTTACAACTCCAGGCTGCCTCTGGCACAACCTCACGAAGATCCCCCTGCAACGGAGATAAAGGCCGTGGCTTCAGTTTTCTACTTTGACTTATTTATCCTTACAAGCCAGGTGTCATAACTGTCAAAGAGAAGACATAAAGTACCAGTGCAAAATTAAAAATAATAAAGTAAAAAAAACAACAATAAGGTATCTGACTCGGATGGTCCCCGACTCCGAATTGACTCTGGCAACTCACAGCATCCCCAAATAACTGCTGGCCAGAATGGTCCTCAGCACAGCTCTGCAGATGAACCCCTGTCCCCCCAAGCAGGGACCAGGTCACTCTGAGGGCTGCCAGGTAACCACTGGTGGATGCTGTAAGGGTGGAGAAACGTTGATAATGTTTTGTCACCCTTCTCACTAAGGTGCGATCCCAAATATGGGGTTTTATCAGGCTCATCTAGTCTTCCTGTAGCAGCCCACCAGGCATCTCCTCCTGCACTTCCTCTCATGGAGCTCCTCTGGAAACCAAAGCTGGCACAGGAGAAGCCACATGGGGGCGATTCAGGATTCAGACTGTGACTCAGCCAAGCCACCCACCAGATCCTCAGGAAAAACCAAAGCCCCTCTGGGGATCCACAGGGATCACCCATGGCCTTGTGGGGGGTGGAGTGTGACTCCAATGAGCTGGAAGGCAATCTGAGAGTGATCTGACATGGAAACTGATTGGTGAATAGAATAGAGCTGGAAGGGACCTTGGTGGTCTTCTAGTCCAGCCCCCTGCTCAAGCAGGAGGATGTGTCCTATACCATTTCAGACAATTGACTGTCTAGCCTCTTCTTAAAACCCTCCAGTGATGGAGCGCCCACCATTTCTGGAGGCAAGCTGTTCCACTGGTTAATTGTCCTCACTGTCAGGAAGTTTCTCCTTAATTCCAGGTTGCTTCTCTCTTTGATCAGTTTCCAACCATTGTTTCTTGTCCTTCCCTCTGGTGCTTTGGTGAATAACGTGACCCCCTCTTCTTGGTGGTAGCCCCTCAAATACTGGAACACTGCTATCATGTCTCCCCTATTTCTTCTTTTCTTTAGACTAGCCAGACCCAAGTCCCGTACACCTTCTTTGTATGTTTTAGTCTCCAGGCCTTTGATCATCTTAGTTGCTCTTCTCTGAATTTTTTCCAAACTCTCAACATCTTTTTTGTGATATGACCAAAATTGGCTGCAGTATTCCAGGTGTGGTCTTACTAAGGCTTTATAAAGCGGTACTAATACTTCACGTGGTCTTGATTCTACGCCGGTTTATACAACCCAGGATTGTATTAGCTTTTTTGGCTGCTGCTGCACACTGCTGGCTCATGGTCAAGTGATCGTCCACTAGGACTCCAATGTCCCTCTCACAGTTACTGTTTTTAAGCCAGATCTTGCCCAGTCTGTAATTGTACCTTTGATTTTTCCTGCCTAAATGTAAAACTTTGCTTTTCTCCACACTGAAACTCATTTTATTGGATAGGGCCCATTGTTCAAGTTTGTCAAGATCTTTTTGGATCCTGAGTTTGATTTCTGGGGTGTTGGCTACTCCTGTCAGTTTGGGGTCATCTGCAAATTTGATGAGTTCCCCTTCAATTCCCTCATCTAAGTCATTGATGAAGATATTGAAGAGTACTGGGCTTAAGACGGAACCTTGTGGTACCCCACTGCTTACTTCTCTCCATGTGGATGTAGTGCCATTGAGGACTACTCGTTGAGTACAGTTTGCCAGCCAGCTACAGATCCATCTGGTGGTGATGTTGTCTATTCCACCTTTTTCTAGCTTACCAAGGAGTAGGTTATGATCTACTTTATCAAATGCCTTACTGAAGTCTAAATAGACTACATCCACAGTATTTCGCTGCTCTACTAGTTTAGTCACTTTGTTGAAGAATAAAATAACATTGGTTTGGCATGATCTGTTTTTAACAAACCCATGCTGGCTACTAGTTATAACTTTATTTGCTTCTAGTTGTTTGGAGATCTGTTTTTTGATTATCTTTTCTAGGATCTTCCCAGGTATTGATGTTAAACCGATGGTCTATAAAAGTGGTGGCGAACCTATGGCACGGGTGCCAGAGGCGGCACTCGGAGCCCTCTCTGTGTGCACATGTGCCATTGCCCCAGCCTCGCCTCCCCCCACGACCCCCTCCTCTCCAGCAGCCCCCCTGAAGGAGAGTCGCCCTCAAGCGTGGCCCACGCGGAGCAGTGCAGCCAAGGACATGGCAGCCAGGCAGCGTAGACAAGACTCTGCCCTCATGCCCCATCATGCACAGTTGATGCTGCAGGGCGCGGGCAGAGGGTGTGGCCGCCATGGCGCTGCTGGGCTGCCTAGGCAATTTGCGGCGGGCCCTGAAGGCGGTGAGTGGCCCTGCGAGCAGGTGGGGCGGGGGTAGGGGGTGGAGTGGGGGCGGGGCCAGTTTTGGGGCACTCAATCTCTAAAAGGTTCACCATCACTGGTCTATAGTTTCCTGGGTCTTTTTTTTCCCTTTCTTGAAGATGGGAACCAGCCATTTTCCAATCCTCTACTAATATCCCAAGACAAAAATCAGTAATTCAGCCAAAAAATAAGGGTGCATAGTCAATAAATCTCAGATGCACCTTCAGAAACTTTAGTTAACCCAATCAGAATCTGTAAGAAGAAAAAAAGTAAATAATATTGCAGCTAACATTCAGACTTTAAGTTAAATTTAGATATAAATGCTAAAGCCCAAATTTCAGATATGGCACAATTCCATGTATAAAGAAGCTGTGGCCTAACAAGGCTTCTTTCTATGGCTTTCTGACTGCAAGAGAGATCAACAATCTCTCACAAGTGATTTACTTGCCTCCCACACTGGAGTTAAGTAAGTTTCAGAAATTAAGTTAGCCTGGAAAAAACTCTCTTCAGAAAAATACTTCATTTTCTCCATATTTTTGATCCAGGATCTGTTCATTTTTTTCTATCTAAATTCAGTATAAAAAAAATTGTCTTGAGGAAAAACAATTGTACTGTTTTACAAATAGGTCGTGTAGCAGTTGTTTTCCTCATACTCTCTGGCAATTTATCCTATCAATTTTTAGAACTTTCAAAAAATCATCCATATCAAATAGTTTTCTAGAGTTTCCTTACCAAATGCTTCTGGCGTGTGCTTAAATTTCAGGTTGTTTTTACACAGCTTGGTTTCTAGAAATTCTACCTTGGCTTCCATTTTACTTTTGTCTGGAGAGATCTTTGAATAAATATACCTCTGAATTTTCATCCTTTAAGCTTTCTTCTGATATTCAACTTGGGTTGTAAGTCTATAGTATCTATCAACTATTTTTTTTTTCTAGAAAATAATGAAATTTACTTGAATTTCCTGTTTACTGAAATAATTTAGAAAGATTACCTTTCAGAACTTACATCTCTTATTTAAAGAACTCTCAGAATTGTGGAAAACAAATTAAGAAATCCTGCTGTTGTCCCTCTATCTTAGAAAAGTCTTTAGCTTTCTTTTAGACATTTTTGAAAAATAACAAAGCAATTTCAACTGATCAGAGTAAAAAATTGATAAAAGATCATTGATACATAACATCAAAATGGGAAACAATCCACTTTGAGAAACATAAACAAAGAAAATTCTAATGGAATTAGATGAATGAATATGCAGTGATTTGGGGTTCAGGGCTGGATCTGCTAAAGGGATTCTCAACAAGGATGTAAAAGTTTTACTGTCTACAAAACTCCAAGCCTGCAACTATAATTCATTCCCTTCCATAACAGCCGCTCTAGAACCCACAGGCTTCTCTGGTTTCTTGGGCCTAACAGAATCAGGATTTTTACAGATTACTCTTTCCAAATGGAATAAATTTAAATATGTAAACATTTCCAAAAGCGCTACTTACCAAAGCTAATTTGCAATCACATTCTTATCTCCCAACTTGTAAAGATAAAAACTGCTTATCCTTGCTCTATCTGCTTCCTCCTGTTCACTCAAAACACCTTTGTTTGTTCCTTGAAAATCGTGCAATGTTACACTCAGGGCTTTTTTTCTCATAGAACGCCCAGAACGGAGTTCCACCACCTTTTATGGATGGAACCTTGTAGAGTAGGCAAGGCAGGTTGTATGACATGTGTGAGTTCCGGCACATTTTTTTTTTTTAGAAAAAAAGCACTGGTTACACTCCACCAATTTTCCTACCTCCAATGTTAATTTGACTTTTCTCCATGACAAAAGATTATTACTGTGATGAACCAATTTTAGACCAACTTTCTAGGTAACCTGTAGAGACAGGCAGGCAGCTGACCCAAAGATTTTTGTCTGAAAGGGAGCTTCAGTTCTTGTTCCTTAAAACCAGAACTGGTCACATTGAATAAGCAAAGGCCAAGGCCATTTCTCAGGAAGCTCCTTCAGCTGCCTAAAGGGCCCACATTCACACAAAC
>NW_015390832.1:25216-33914 GCF_001527695.2 Protobothrops mucrosquamatus | reverse complement strand
AAAGCCAATGTCCTCTCTGGGTCCTTCTCTGGCCTGCTGAGCCCTTTGCTCTCCTCCCGGCCCAGCTTTTGGGCTGAGCCCTGCCCTTTTCCTTGAAGTAATATGTAGCCACCTGGCAAAGCTAGCAAGAGAAACAAGGCCTCAAAAGGGGCCATCTTTGAAATGGCGGAGGAATTCAGGCCAACAGGGAAGAGTCCAAATTTGGGTAAGCGAACGCTTCCATTGTTGAAAGCCACTCAGGTATTTTAGTATACATTCCTTATGGCATGGTTTTGAAAATATTTGTGTACTTTATTTTTCTCATACCACAAGAACGCGTGCCAACCCAGTTGCAGATTGTGTCCCTCTAAGTAAAGAAGTCGTTTATTTCTCAGTGTAATCCATTCTTTGAGCCAAAGCAAGATGGCTGCTTGATAATAAAGTCTCCAATCCGGACATCCAAAACCCTCTCTGTCTTTGGTTTCTTGTAGCAATTTAGTTTTAATTCGTGCTTTCTTCCCTTGCCATATAAATCTCAATATTGTTGCATTTAAATCATCAAAGAATTTCTTGCCCAATTTAACAGGAGCTGTTTGAAATAGGAAGAGTAGCTATGGCAAAATGTTCATCTTCACTGTCGCTATTCTTCATTTCTTAATACAGAAGATTCTTAAAGTGAATATCAAGATAAATTCAGAGACTTTTCTCTTAGGCTGAATGGATAAAGAACTTGAAAGAAATGGAACTTTGATGTTATATATGCTGACAGAGGAAGAATAATTCCACAAAAATGGAAGGATACTTTGATTCCCACAGTGGACAAATGGCTGCAAAAAGTTGATGGAGTTAAGAAAGACACTAAATGGACTGCTTTAATTAAAGAAAAGAACACAATTTTGTTTCTATTGGAAACCTCTTTTGGACTTGTGCTTTGTGCTTTGATGGACTTTGTAATAGCTGAAATATGTTTTTTGTTGTACTCTTGCACCGGCCAACTAACATGGGATTTTTTTGTACTTTAAATTTTCTTTTTCAAATGTGTGACTAATAAGTTCCCATAAGCCTTCACTTTCAGAAAAATGCCTCCCTTTCAGAGACCGGGACTGGCAGGAGAGCTTTCCATACACTGCAGATCACAGTCTCCCTTTCAGCTGTTCTGAAGCCTCCGTGATCAAAGCAAAGATTCAAACTCAATTTTGGGAAGAGCTGAGAATGTTTCTTACCCAGACACGTTTAGATGTTTTCCCTTTGCAAATGTTTCTCTTACTGAGCATGCAATGCTCTTTTCTATGGCTGTGCTCACATATTATTGGATGCTCTAATTTCTGTGATGTAACTGGACATATGACTGTTTTTAAACCAATCAAGATTTGCTCTGAAGTTCTTTGTTTTGCTAATATAAAAGTCAATGTAAAGCATTTTAGCGACATTCCCCCTTTTCATAGGGAGCCCCCACTTTATCAAACTACTTTATAAAATGCTTTTAAATCATTTTCTGACTTTTTTCTTTATTGGAAAAGCATGTTAGAATTAGTCAGAACCTCTAGAGCCAGATTTGGCCAACAGCTTGAGGTGGGGAAAAAAATGTAACTTTGAATTTAGGTTTTCCTGTTATATGGTTTGTTGTTGTTTTAGAAATGGCTAGTAGATATTATTATATCAAAGTAAAAGTACATCCAGAGCCTGTGTATGTCTAGAACCTAGAATAACAAGCTTGAAAGGGCCCTTGGAGATCTTCTAGTCCAGCCCTCTGCTTGAGCAGAAGGCTTGCAAAAATGATCCAGCTGAGCTCTCGTAGATTTCCTCCTGGGGAATGACCTTGGAATGAGGCGAAAGAGATGCTTCTAGACACCCCAACCGGCAACCGGATCACCCGGAAGCAGTGAAGAATGAAGAACGATGGCCCAACAGAGGTTCTTCTCTCCTGCACCGGATTGTCACCAGATGCCTTCAGACAGAAGGAAACCGAGAGAACCGACTGCCTTCTTCATCCAGATGAGCTCAAGAGGGAGGTTTTTGTCCAGATTCTTCCTTCCTTGCAATAGGAAGACCCCCCATCCTCCAGCATCCTCCAGCTCTCCACCCTCAGGGCTCTTCAACATACAACAGTTTGTTTAGGGACCGTTTGAAGTTACAAGGTCACTGAAAAGAGTGGCTTGCGACCGTTTTTTACACTTACGACCATTGCAGCATCTCCATGGTCACGTGATCCAAATTCAGACACTGGACAACTGGCTCCTACTTATGACAGTTGCTCTGTCCCAGAGTCACGTGATCATCTTTTGCAACTGTCCCAGCTAGCTTCTGACGAGCAACATCAAGGGGGGAAGCCAGAGTTGCTTAACAAGCACACAATTCACTTAACAGCTTCTGACTCACTGAACAACCACAGCAAACGGGTCATGCAACGGGGCATGACATATTTAACAACTGCTCTATTGTCATAAATTGACAACTACGTTTAAAGCAATTTTTTTATAGAAAAGTGTGTACCTAGCTATCTGGAAGAAGCCGTCCGTGTGTCATAAACACAATATGAATTCTTTGCAGATAGTTCTCAACTTATGATTGGTCACTTAGCAACCATTCAAAGGTACAACGGAGACCAGAACCACCTATGACCCAGATTCAAAGCTCTTTGCAGCTTCCCATGGTCACATTACAGAGATGAAGAACATTTATGCTGGGGGGAAATGGAAAGGGAAAAGAAAGGAAAGGAAAGGAAAGGAAAGTAATAAAGCCTATTTTTCTAGAGTCACTTTGATTCAATTGAATACATGTTCAATTACACAACAACATCCTATGATGAAAATAACTGAGTGGAAAACTAATACTTCTGGCTTGAACTCATTACTTTTAACCTTGGTTTGGTTTTACATTATTGTAAATGTTCCACAGGAACCTGAGTTTATCAAATTTCAAAAGCTCTTCCTAGTTCAGAGGTTAAGGATGCTAAGTGATCCCCATCAATGAGAAAATAATTTAATCTAGTCTTTTAGCAGGTATGAAAGGGAAAATTGCTCTAGAACTCATTTGCCCCCTATTTGTCTTTCCTAAGAGGACCACAAATGGCTGCTCCCACCTCTGGAATCTCCCAATCCTCTGAGAAGGTGCCTACAATGGGGAAGGTTACCCAGAGCCCAAGAGCACTTCTGAAGACTACAGAAAACTTGGCAGCCATCTCCACTTAGATCACTGAGAGCTGACAGTAACTGACAGTTGAGCTGGATGGATGACATCATCAAACCAGTAGAATCCCCAAGGAGATGATTATGACAAGCCTCCTTTGGGATCCTATCAAAGATCTCCTTCTCCACCATTTCTACACACACCAATGCCAGACCAAGGTCTCTAGGAACCTACCAACAAATCACCAAAGCTGCCTATTTCTCATCTTTTGCCACAGAAGACATGGCTCTTTGCTTGTAGACTGCCTTTTCGTATGGACGCTCCACTCAGCTAGCTGACTGAGCAAGAGTCACTAATACAGTTGTTGGTCAGCTTCCACTCCTATTCCCTTTGTATTACCATGCTGTGTGGGGGTTTTTTGTCCCTATATATATGAGCCAGAAGTGTGCCGCTCTAACCTAATTTCCTGGGTTTGTTTGTTTATATCCCACCTTTATTACTTTTACAAATAACTCAAGACAGCAAACAAAGCCAACAAATCTCCCTCCTCCTGTTTTCCCCACAACAACCCTGTCAGGTGGGATGGGCTGAAAGTGACTGGCCCAAAGTCACCCAGCCAGCTTTCATGGCTAAGGTGGGACTTGAACTCACAGTCTCCCACTTTCTAGACTGGTGATTTCACCACAAGGCCAAAGTTGGGTTTGTATAATACATGATGTCATGAGACATATTAGTTTGGCTTCCTTTAACAAAAAGAAAACAAACTGCTGACCCATTTGTGGGTTTAAAGCCAATGTCCTCTCTGGGTCCTTCTCTGGCCTGCCGAGCCCTTTGCTGTCCTCTCGGCCCAGCTTTTGGGCTGAGCCCTGCCCTTT
Source organism: Protobothrops mucrosquamatus (assembly GCF_001527695.2). Taxonomy (NCBI): domain Eukaryota; kingdom Metazoa; phylum Chordata; class Lepidosauria; order Squamata; family Viperidae; genus Protobothrops; species Protobothrops mucrosquamatus. The sequence continues at coordinate 29,931 of NW_015390832.1, read as the reverse complement.
TCCTTGAACTAATATGCAGCAACCTGGCAAGGCTAGCAAGAGAAACAAGGCCTAAAAGGGGGCCATCTTTGAAATGGCGGAGGAATTCAGGCTAAGAGGGAGGAATCCAGGACCCCAGCAGTGAAGAAGAAACGCCTCATCAGGGGGCGCAAAAGCTGACTGAGGCCAGGAGAAAGAGCCTCAATGTTGTGTAGTAGGTTTTGTAGGCAATGAGCAGACTGGCATAGTAAAACAGTGTTTATTAAGTCAGAACAGAACTGTCTAAAACCAGCACAATGCCTGCAATTTAATCTTTCTGCCTCTAGGGCATCAGCCAATTGCAACCTTAGCTCGCTCCCGCCCAAACTTGAATTCTTAAAGTTTCCCTCCAAAACAGTAGGAGGTACGTTAGTTTAACAACACATTAATATTGGTTCTTATTAATAATACATAACACTCAAGGTCGACTCAATTTAAAAAATGAGGCAAAGGAGCTTAATGCAGAGTTAAAGGAGGAAGGGGATAAATCAGCCCCTTGGATTCGGAAGGGCTTGGCAGGGACATCCAAACGAAAGAATCAGCCGAGGAAAGGCTTGACTCCTCCGGGCTCAGGGCCTGCCCAGACCACTAGCCAAGGGGCCGATGCTCTGTGGAAAAACCAGCTCGATCTGGCAAAAGCTCAGAAAGATGCCACTGACATTTGATTGGATCTGGCCGAGATGCAGGATCAGGGCAAAAGAAATACTGTAAGTGGAGAATTAGAGGAATCAGGGAAAAAGCAGAAAAAGCTACTTTAATGATTATCTTATCTCAAGGCTGAACAATTGCCAGAATTAAAGCTTTCAGATCAAGGGTGTCCATAGATTCTTCTCTCCTTAGGACAATCAAATGCAAAAGCCAAGAAATACACTAATAAGATTTGTGAGCAGGAAGGTGAAAGAAGGTGCTGGACTAAAAGAGAAAAATTGGGGTGGGGATAAAGTCCAGGATAGTATTAGAACCAGTTTGCTCTAGTGGTTAAGGCACCTGGCTGGAAATCAGGAGGCACTGAGTTCGAGTGCTGACTGAGGCAAGAAAACCACTGGGTGACTGCTGATCATTGTCTCTCAGCCCGACCCATTTCACAGGGTTATTGTTATGGGGAAAACAAGAGGAAGGAGGATTAAATATGTTCACTTCCTTGAATTACGAGGGCAATTAAGAAATAAACCTCCGTTTTGTTATAAATGACAGACACTCGCAGATACAGATCTTTTATTAGAAGATGTTTCATGGACAGGACACTTAGCCAGCTCTGTGAAGCGGAAAACGCTTTTTAATAAGGGGAATCGGGTCACAAAGGAAGAACGCTGCAAAGATAAGCCTGGTTTTGGAGGGTTTTTTTCATCTGGGGGAGACCTAAAACTATGCCGAGCACCTGCCTCTCCATTCCCAGATCTCCCCAGGAACGAGACGACACAAAAGAAGAAGATTCTCTTGAAGAAAACGGACATCAGAAAAGAAGAGAAGGAGGCTTCTTGCTGCAGAAGAGACCAATGGAGGAGCCAGAAGATATGGGAAGAGGTCCATGAGAGGATGCAGAGACTCAGAAGGGTTTCAACCCTCCCTTCTGAAAAGGAGAACACAGGGGACCCTGGGACTAAGTGGCCCAACAGCCTCCCCAACTTACAGCCTGACTCTTCTCTCTTGCAGCAGGAGCGCAGTATCGTTCGGGGCCTCTCTTCCATTGCCACTCTCTTTCAGCTGAAGCGGAGTGGGCAAATGGCCGTCCCAGAGCCAAGAAGTAAGGACCTCTACAGCCTGGCTGTCTTGGTAGGTCAGAGGGAGGCAGGGGGACATTGGAGGCAAGCAAAGCAGGACAGGGAGAAAGGAGCAGGAGACAAGCTTCCCCTGGATGGTCAAAATGTATCCTGTGCAAAGGGCTTAACCTGGGCGAACCCTCCTTTGTACTGAGAGGGAAGCTGTAGCAGAAGAACAGGTCAAAAGGGGCTGGGAGAAATAGGAAGGGCTGGGCTGGAGCATCATGGCTGACTTTCCCTTCTCTGCTTCTCTCCACTCTTGATTCCTGCCAGGCTCTGATGGAGGACAACCCGACAAGCAGCTTCACGGCAGGACTAGCTGCAATGCTTGCGGTTTATGACATCAGGTCAGCCTTTTCTTTCTTTGGCCTGCTATTCTCTTGGGAAAAATGAACCCCAGGGCTGTTCACTAAGATGGGCACTGATGTCTCTTCTTTCCTTTGATCTCACAGCAAGGTTCCCCCAGCCATGGACCCAAAGGTTGAGTCTCGCCTCCTGAAGATCTTTGGGTCCGTGTGGATGTCCTCCATGAAAAACGGAGAGGAGAATATCTCAGAGGTACCACCTTCAGCAACATTTCTGAGAGTTCCTTTCTGGTACTGGAACAGCTGGGAAAACATTTCACATGTCATCATCATCTCTGTCTTTCATTTCAGGAAGAGAAGAAGCTGCTGGAAGACGCCTTTGGCATCCTTCTCCGAGGTCTTCTGCAACAATCGGCCAAAACGGAGCATTTCATTTTTATTTTAAAGGTAAGGGCATCCATCTCCCAGGGAAGCTTGAAGGAAAATTGGGCCCTTGCAAACATTCACCAAATCAACTGATAGAACTCCAGTGGGAACAATCTAAGTAGGGGATAGTTCTTGAGGATAGTTCTCAACTTACGATTGGTCACTTAGCAACCATTCAAAGGTACAAAGGAGCCCAGAGCCACCTATGACCGCTTCCCATGGTCATATTACAGAGATTAAGAACATTTATGCTGGGGAAAAAAGGGAAGGGAAGGGAAGGGAAGGGAAGGGAAGGGAAGGAAAGGAAAGGAAAGGAAAGGAAAGGAAAGGAAAGGAAAGGAAAGGAAAGGAAAGGAAAGGAAAGGAAAGGAAAGGAAAGGAATAAAGCCTCTTTTTCTAGAGTCACTTTGATTCAATTGAACACATGTTCAATCACACAACAACATCCTGTGATGAAAGAAATTGAGTGGAAAACCAGTACTTATGGCTTCAACTCACCACTTTTAATCTTGGTTTGGTTTTTCATTACTGGACATGTTCCACATGAAACTGAGTTTATCAAATTTCAAAAGTTTTTCCTAATTCAGAGGTTAAGGATGCTAAGTGATCCCCATCAATTGGAAAGTAATCAATCTAGTCTTTTAGAAGGTATGAAAGATAAAACTGCTGTAGAACACTTTTGCCCCTTATTTGCTTTTCCTAAGAGGACCACAAATGGCTGCTCCCACCTCTGGAATCTCCCAATCCTCTGAGAAGGTGGCTACAACGGGAAAGATTATCCAGAGCCCAGCAGCCCTTCAGAAGACTACTTACATCTTGGCAGCCATCTTCACTGAGATCACTGAGAGATGACAGTAACTGACAGTTGAGCTGGATGGATGACATCATCAAACCAGTAGAATCCCCAAGGAGATGATTATGACAAGCCTCCTTTGGGAACCTATCAAAGATCACCTTCTCCACCATTTCTGCACACACCAATGCCAGACCAAGGTCTCTAGGAACCTACCAACAAATCACCCAAGCTGCCTATTTCTCATCTTTTGCCACAGAAGGCATTGCTCTTTGGTTGTAGACTGCCTTTTCGTATGGAAGCTCCACTCAGCTAGCTGACTGAGCAAGAGTCACTGATACAGTTGTTGGTCAGCTTCCACTCCTATTCCCTTTGTATTGCCATGCTGTGTGTTTTTTTTATTTGTGATGTTAGGGAGAAGTTCCAAACGAAACACGAAATCCTGTATGAAATTTTAGGGATTTAAGAAAAAAACAACAAAATAACAGAATTTATTAATTTATAACAGAAGGATTTTTGACACATGGAAAGAAGTTAAATTCATAAGGGACATTGAAATCAAATATATTCCATTATACTAGGGTTAGGGTGAGGACTAAATTATGGCTTCAAAATTCTCAAAGCACCAAACCCAACATGCCACTTCAGCCTTCAGTGAGCATGTGGGACATCAGTGGGGATCATAATATTCTGCTCAACAGAGCTGCTCATGAATGGATGAAAAGGACTGCAGCTCTGTCTCAGAGAAAAGCCCTTTATTGCTTCCATGTTGTATAACTTTCAACTGTTACAAAGAATTGCTGAACCTGGAAACACCCAAGCCCCGTTCTGCCCGCCCAGGGAAGGATTTCGCATTTCTGAAGGACGTCTGAGATTTTAGAATTTTTTGTAGGTGATGGAAACTTATGTGGGTCATCAGATTATCCCTCATTAATTTTTTTTAAAATTTTTTTTACAGACTTCAATAATAATTATTCAACAAAAACGTGTTGTCTGAGTATCTTATTCACTAATACAAATTAAATTCCTAATCCCTAAATCTTTTCTCTAACCGTTGATAAAATTGGTCCCAAGTTTGAAAATATTCTGTTTCTTCTTTTTCTTTCATCCTGAAAATAAGTCTGTCCATTTCCACACAGTCTAATATTTTTTTGATTATTTCTTCTTCTGTTGGTATTTCTTCGTTCTTCCAATATTGTGCAAATATAATTCTTTCCGCTGTTATCACATGTAGAATCAAATATGTACTTTGCTTATCAAGTAGTATTTCTGTCACGCCCCACCGGGCGTGCCATCCACTAGCGGGGTGTGGGAGCCCGCCCGGGGAGGCCAGCCGCCGCCGCCAAACCGTCCGGGGGAGCCGGCCGCCCAGCCGAAACGCCGCTACCGCCCGCCGCCGCCCAGCACCTACCC
>NW_015390832.1:20783-22762 GCF_001527695.2 Protobothrops mucrosquamatus | reverse complement strand
CCTACGTACAGTTGCGGACCTGCGCCTTTTTCGCCGAGCCCTGAAGGCCCATCTATTCCGTGCGGCCGGCCTGGCGTAGTTTGATTATGTTTCAGTGGGGGGTTTTTTACGGGTGTGTTTTTAGAACAGGCCTGTTATTTAATTCGATTTTAAAACAAACTATTTATTTATTATCGTGGTTTTTAGTATCGCCTGTTCATCGCCCTGAGTCCCGCAAGGGAGATAGGGCGGTATATAAATTTAATAAATAAATAAATAAGTAGGAAAAAGAAAAATAGGAAAGTGGACAGCATTATTAGTTAGTCCATATGTTTCTGTAATTATTAGTATTATTAAAAGGTACTTGGAAGTTCTCCATCCTTAATCAAACATGCTCTCCTCTGACCTAATTTCCTGGGTTTCTTTCCTTATATCCCACCTTTATTACTTTTACAAATAACTGAAGAGAGCAAACAAAGCCAACATACCTTCCTCCTCCTATTTTCCCCACAACAACAACCCTCTGAGGTGGATTGGGATGAAAGTGACTGGCCCAAAGTCACCGAGCCAGCTTTCATGGCTAAGGTGGGACTTGAACTCACAGTCTCCCACTTTCTAGACTGCTGATTTCACCACGAGGCCAAAGTTGGGTTTGTACAACACATGATGTCATGAGACACACGAGTTTGGCTTCGTTTAACAAAAAGAAAAGAAACTGCTGAATCATTTGTGGGTTTAAAGCCAATGTCCTCTCTGGGTCCTTCTCTGGCCTGCAGAGGCCTTTGTTCTCCTCCCGGCCCAGAAAGGTGCAACTGACTTTTGATTAGATCTGGCTGAGATGCAGGATCAGGGTAAAAGAAATAAGTGGAGAATTAGAGGAATCGGGGGGGGGGGAGGGGGGAGCAGAAAAAGCTACTTTAATGATTATCTTATCTCAAGGCTGAACAATTGCCAAAATTAAGTGTTCAACTCAGGGGAGTCCATAGATTCTTCTCTCCTTAGGACAATCAAATGCAAAAGCCAAGAAATACACTAATAAGATTTGTGAGCAGGAAGGTGAAAGAAGCTGCTGGACTAAAAGAGAAAAATTGGGGTGGGGATAAAGTCCAGGATAGTATTAGAACCAGTTTGCTCTAGTGGTTAAGGTACCCGGCTGGAAACAAGGAGGCACTGAGTTCGAGTGCTGACTGAGGCAAGAAAGCCGCTGGGTGACTTTGTGCCGGTCACTCTCTCTCAGCCCACCTCACAGGGTTGTTGTTATGGGGAAAACAAGAGGAAGGAGGATTAGATATGTTCACTTCCTTGAATTACGAGGGCATTTCCAAAATAAACCTCCGTTTGGTTATCAATGCCAGACACTCACAGATACAGATCTTTTATTATACACATTAGAAAACTACATTAGTTGTAATCGCTCAGCACCAACTCTGGGCTATTGGGGGGGTCTCTCGTCTGCTAAATTCAAGATGGCGCAGAGACAGAGCCCAGGACAACCCACTGAGAGCCCCTTCCTCTCTTCTGGAGCTCCTCCAACCGCTTTGATTGGATCCCAAGGGAGGCCAATCATCTCCCGGGGATTCTACTGGGCTGATGATGTCATCCATCCAGCTCAACTGCCACTTTCTTTGGGCGATCGGAGTGAAGATGGCTTTCAAGAGGTCAGGAGGTCTTCAGAAGGGCTGCTGGGCTCTTCCCCATTTTAGAGCCAGCTTCTCAGAGGATTGGGAGATTCCAGGGATGGGGACAGCCCTTTGTTCTCCTCTTAGGAAAGGGGGACTGGGGCAAATTTGTTCCAAAGCAGTTTTATCTGTAATTCCTTATTGGCGCTAAGAGACTGGGTTGGTTACTCCCCAATTAATCAGGATCACATGGCGTACTTAAGCTCCGAATTAAGGAACATTTTAAAATTTGAAACCTCACATGGTTGTGGAACACATTCAGTCCTGTAAAACCAAACCAAGGTTAAAAGTGATAAGCTCAACCCAGAAGCATTATTTTTC
>NW_015390832.1:15786-19223 GCF_001527695.2 Protobothrops mucrosquamatus | reverse complement strand
ATGGGAAGAGGTCCATGAGAGGATGCAGAAGACAGACCAACCAGTAGGTACCCCTGGGAATCAGAGGGTCCCATAGCTCAGCCTTTCTCCCAGGTGGGAATCCCAGTCTCAATGGGATTCAAAATTTTCCTCGGGATGGAGAGAGACTCAGAAGGGTTTCAACCTTCCCTTCTGAAAAGGAGAAGACGGGGGACCCTGGAACTAAGTGGCCCAACAGCCTCCCCAACTTACAGCCTGACTCTTCTCTCTTGCAGCAGGAGCGCAGTATCATTCGGGGCCTCTCTTCCATCGCCACTCTGTTTCAGCTGAAGCGGAGTGGGCAAATGGCCGTCCCAGAGCCAAGAAACAAAGACCTCTACAGCCTGGCTGTCTTGGTAGGTCAGAGGGAGGCAGGGGGCCATTGGAGGCAAGCAAAGCAGGACAGGGAGACAGGAGCAGTAGACAAGCTTCCCCTGGACGGTCAAAATGTATCCTGTGCAAAGGGTCCTTAACCTGGGGCTAACCCTCCTTTGTACTGAGAGGGAAGCTGTAGCAGAAGAACAGATCAAAGGGCGCTGGGAGAAATAGGAAGTGCTGGGGTGGAGCATCATGGCTGACTTTCCCTTCTCTGCTTCTCTCCACTCTTGATTCCTGCCAGGCTCTGATGGAAGACAACCAGACAAGCAGCTTCACGGCAGGACTAGCTGCAATGCTTGCCGTTTATGACATCAGGTCAGCCTTTTCTTTCTTTTGCCTGCAATTCCCTCGGGAAAAATGAACCCCAGGGCTGTTCACTAAGATGGGCACTGATGTCTCTTCTTTCCTTTGATCTCACAGCAAGGTTCCCCCAGCCATGGACCCAAAAGTTGAGTCTCGCCTCCTGAAGATCTTTGGGTCCATGTGGATGTCCTCCATGAAAAACGGGGAGGAGAAAATTTCAGAGGTACCACCTTCAGCAACATTTCTGGGAGTTCCTTTCTGGTACTGGAACAGCTGGGAAAACATTTCACACATCATCATCTCTGTCTTTCATTTCAGGAAGAGAAGAAGCTGCTGGAAGACGCCTTTGGCCTCCTGCTCCGAGGTCTTCTGCAACAAGCGGCCAAAACGGAGCATTTCATTTTTATTTTAAAGGTAAGGGCATCCATGTCCCAGGGAAGCTTGAAGGAAAATTGGGCCCTTGGAAACATTCACCAAATCAGGTGATAGAACTCCAGTGAAATCGTCCACTGGGAACAATCTACGTAAGTAGGGGATAGTTCCTGAGGACAGGCATCAAGGAGGATGGGAATCTGGCTTCCCACAAGGGCTGTTTTCCAACATTCAGGGACTCTTCACAAAGAGGCCTCTTTACCTCTAATGCTCCATGGCCAGAATTGAAGATGAGAGAAAAAACGTGTTTATGGGGTCCTTTGCTGGAAATGCCATCCCAACCTTCCACCTTCCAAAGAGGCTGGAATTTAAGAAGCTGGGAGTAGCCATAGAGGGAGTAGGCAGTTTTAAAGGCCTGAAGAAGAACCCTAAGTTACACAGGTGTGTTTTGACAATGAGCTTCCCAAGAATAGTAAACAAAGGTAATGTTTTTGCTCCCATTCCACAGCACTTTGACAAACACGGCCGGCAATGCTTCTCGTCTGCCTGGAATCAGCTGCTCTATTGTGGAATCCACCAAAGAAACATCAACGTATGTAGAAACATCAAAATAAGATTGCAAATTTTGGGTCCTCCACTGTTTTTGGGACCCCATCCTCATATGACCCCTCTCTCTTGGGAGAAAAGGGAAGGAAGGCAAGGGGTTCTTTTTCCTTTGCTTCCACTTTATGGCGGACTAGGGAATCCCTGGACAGGGTGTTTTATAGCTGATGTTTGTATTGATGGGCCCAACTGAACATGGGGGATGACTCAGCAAGACACTTTGGCAACAGTACGATGGACTTCTTTCTTTCTCTTCCAGCTCACTGAAGCCCAGAGAACATTTCCACACTTTCCAGTGAAAATTGTGCAGGCTGGATATGAGGACAGATACATCAATGAAGGTAACTTTCTTTTGGAACATTAAGGTGTGTGTGTGTTTGTGTGTGTGTGTGTGTTTGAAAGTATCAGCACATGAAAGGAAGGACAATAGCCCTACCCTTGTATCCCAAATGGGTTTAAGTACTCCTCAACTTTCAACTGGTCACATGAGAACTGTTCAAAGTTAAGACACAGCGGAAAGTCAAATTAAGCAGTCCTGTAATCGCATTTTGGGCGCTGGGCAATTGGTCCACACTTAAGAGCAGTTGCAGCGTATTGTGGTTATGTGATCATGTTTTGCAATGTTTTTGTTGTTGTTGCTTTCTGGACAAAAAAAGATGACAAAACTGATCTTTGAATAATCTGGATTTGGATTCATGACCACATTATTTGCTTTAAGACCATGGGATTCTCTTACCAACTATTATAAACGTGATCGTATAATTGCCCAAAATTCTGGACTCAATTATTGTCATAATTTGAGAACTACCCTTATCTGGTTTCCAGATGCTTAAATTTCAGCATCTCTGTATTCTTCGCGTGTTCTCATTGTGCTGATAGGCAGACGCTTCCCTTCCATTTGTCACCTTTCTTCCTTCCTTCGTCTCACCTTTTGTCCCCATGCAGGAGACCTAACAATAGAGGAGCTGTGACGTCTTCACCCCCTGCCGCCCTTGGACACTGAAGGATGGATGGAAAGGAGCTCTACTCTATCTCAAGGAAAGTCCCTTCGTTTCTCCCATCTAGTATCAATTATTACACCTTATTGTTATATTTCCTCTGTTCTACTCTTCTGAACTTAAAATACAGTAAATTCTGATATTTCTGCTTTCAGGTGCTTGGACTGCCTCATCCCTTCAAGAACGGATCGTTCAGCTACTGAAGGCCACCACTGATTTTGGAAGATCGCGAGGAGGCTACTCGTGTTGTGGAGCAGATACAAACTAGTCAGTTTTTGTGTGCTGAAGCAGGTTGGTGATGTGGAGGGTTGGAATAAGAAACTATTCACTTTCTGCAAATGTGGGCTTTTCCTTTCTCGAGTATAGGAGTCATGTTGTTTCTTGCAATGTGGTTTTTCCGTTTTCTTAGGACGTTGGGACAGCAATCAACATGGCGCCTGGAACTCACCTCCTTCCTTCGACTGTTGCCAACTGGGCCATCCTCTCTCCAGGCTGGAGGAACCATTAAAGACCCTGCGATTCCACAGGCCCCACTGACGGATGGACTAAGAGATTTCATAGGGAAGCGTCAGCCCCTCCAGCTAATGTTTCTTGCATCTATCTGACGTTTATATGTCCCCATTTAGATGGCACCGATTTAAGAGAAACACGAGATAAAGAAAACAGAAATTCAGCAAAAAAGGCTACATGAACAGCATCTTGCAAGTCTTAAACTACAAACTTCCTACTGCTACTTTTTACTACTGGATCCATTACAGCAGCTGC
>NW_015390832.1:10539-13782 GCF_001527695.2 Protobothrops mucrosquamatus | reverse complement strand
TAAGTTGAAGAAAAAGTTTTAATACCTGGGTTTACATAGACAACAAAATTCAGAATTGTTTGAAAATAACTTTGAGCCTTTTTGTCAAAAAATCTAATATGCAGAACCAGAAGGAAAATGAAAATAATGGGAAAAGAAGGGAAGAAAAGAGGAAAAAGTGGAGGAAAAGGGGGGAAACTAAAGACAAGACAAGACAAGACAAGCATTGTGTTACAACTTCTTTTGGGGCAGTTGAATAAGCAATAACATACAACCTCAACCTATGGGTCAATGGGTCAAAGCAATTCATATGTCAGAGCAAGTAAAGATTATTATTGATGGAGACTTAACTAAGCCATGTCAAACCCCAAAGGGTGTGAGGCCAGGAAGCCGCTTATCTCCCCTGCTGTTTACCTGGGTGTTGGAAGTTTTCAGTAAAGACATTAGGCAAGATGAGAAAATGACAAGTATAAGTCTTAAAAAGGAAGATTATAAACTGACGGCATTTACTGATGAGTTAGTTATCGAGAAAATATTGCAGCTCTGGGCAGTATGAGGAATGTGATGAGTCAAGTACTTCTATTTTATCAAAATCTAATGTGGAGAACTACAAGGAAAATGAAAATAATAGGAAAAGAAGAGAAGAAAAGAGAAAGAGGAAAAAGTGTAGGGAAACGGAAAAGAAAAGAGAAGAAAAGCATTGTGTTACAACTTCTTTTGGAGCAGTAGAATAAGCAATAACATACAACCTCAACTTTTCATATCACAAAATAATATATACTAGGGGCCAAAAAAGTTTATAAAATGGGTCAAAGCAATTCATACATCAGAGCAAGCAAAGATTATTATTGATGGAGACTTAACTAAGCCATGTCAAACCCAAAAGGGTGGAGGCAAGGAAGCCCCTTATCTCCCCTGCTGTTTAAATAGGTCTTCGAAGTTTTCAATAAGGATATTGGGCAAAATGAAAACATCACAAGTATAAATCTTAAAAAGGAAGTTTACATACTGACAGTATTTGCTGATGAGCTAGTTATCCAGAAAAAAACTCTATAGAATATTTCATAAAGAAACTAAAGGACTTTGGAGCTTTAATGGGCTATAAAATAAAGAAACAGAAAAGAACAATGTTTGTTAAGAATATGGCTTCTCAGAACTATGAAATACTAAATAAAAAGTCAGGTTTTAAGTTGGAGAAAAAGCTGGAATACCTGGCTGAAGGCAATTTCAATACAGCCTGAGAAGTATACAATGTCCTCAAGGCCAGACAGATAACAAGAAAACAAAACAGAAACTTAATGAGTCCTTTTAAATCTCAGCTTCCCCGCAGTCTGCAAGGAGAGACTCAGAAATGCAATCTGCGGTCGTAAAGCAGGAAACCAGCCTGTCCGGTATTCAAGGTGTCCAGGTTAAACAAAGACAAGAGTACAATTCACAACTGTCCCAAGATACCACGTTTGTTCCTGGCAAATGCCCCACCCTACAGTGTCTCCTTAAATCTTAATCCCCAGGTGTGCCTTGTGGAATGGGGTCGGCTGCTCTCCTCCTGAGCAATTGTGCCTGCATACTTTGTTCTCTCCTCCTCTCTGCTCTCCTTGCTCTAGGATCAGGCGGGGGGGGGGACTTGCTCCTCACCTGAACTCTGCCTCCCCTGTTCCAAACCTGAAGGGCCCTGGCCTGCCTCAGCCTGCTCTGCCCCACAATCCTCCAAAGCCACAGACACCTCATCCTGGGCCTCAACAGGGTCCTGCTCCCCCTCGGATTCAGGCTCGGATGGAGGCATGACAATTGGGTAGAATCTCTGTAATTAAGATGAATGTCCTACCAAAGATGCTTTTTGTGTTTCAGACTCTTTTACTGTACCTGATGCTCCATTTAAACAATGTCAGATAGACATCTCGAAGGTTTATATGGCAAGGGGAAAAAAAAAACCAAGAATTAGGTATCAATTATTGCAAAATGCTAACGAAAGAGAAGGTTTGGGGTTACCAGCTTTGAAACTGTATGTTGCTGCCTGTTATTTGGTCTGGCTAAAAGAGTGGGTGACTCTCTAAAATAAGAGGAGAGTTGAGCTGTAGTGCCATGAATTAAGATTTGGGTGGCACACCAATTTATGCTACGAAAAGGTTGAAGGAAATGTTGATTTCAACAACCATTTTATTAGAGGTGCCATCCTGAGAGTTTGAAATAAATATCAAATAAAGTTCTCTGCAAACATACCCCTTTGGTGTCAACCCATGAAGCTTTGTGTTGTTTTTTGGAAAAGAATTGGTGGTGAGGCTAGACCAGTGGACCTATGGTCAAATAATATTTTTCAGTTATGGTAATCTCATCCTCAAATCTAAAGAAGAGTTGGAAATAGAAGGAAGTGTTGGCCATTGATTTACATATTTACAGTTGAAGGAAATAATTAGATTTTTAAAAATCTATGGATTTGATTTTGTAAAAGATGAATTGCAAATTCTGTTGTGTGGTGGTGATTAACTTATTATTGCGAAGGTTTATAAATTGCTATTGAATTTGGAGAATGAATTTGTAAAGCATTGTATGATTCAGTGGGCAAAGAATCTTGGATATAATTAAACGCTTCAACAATGGAACACATATGGACAAAAGTTTTAAAATTTAAATTATAGCTTAAAAGAAAATTTTTACAAGATGATATACTACTGGTATGTAACAGGACAAATTGTCAAGAATGTATAATGGCGTTCAAATGAATTTTGGAAATGTAAATATAAAGATTTTTTTTTACCATTTATGATGGACATGACACAAAGAAATGAAGTGTTGTAGGATTCATTTCTTTGTTTATATATATAAATGTTTTATTGAGTTTTATAAGGGTGGGGAAGGGATAAAGTCGCTATGGATATTGGATAGGGTTAGGGGATAGGATTGGGATAAGGGTAGGGATAGGTACAGTAATGGGTTTCCCCCCAACAAAAATTCAACGCTTTAGCAAGCAGACTATTGTCCGGGTACAAATATTAAATAACAGTAGTTAATGTAATACTAAACAGTTATAATCCTAATAATAACAATACTCATGAAAGTAAAGCTTAGTCAATAAGCATCATTCATCCTGTTAAATTTCACCATCCTTTCTCGCTCTATCGTGTCGCTAACCATTGATAGAATTTTTCCCATGTTTTGAAATAAATTGAATCTTCTTTCTCTTTAATCTCTAAAGTTAATCTATCCATTTCTGCACATTCTAGGATTTTCATAATTATAATCTGGTCAGGTGGTAGATTTTCATTT